>NC_090269.1:139512011-139812011 GCF_040414725.1 Anabrus simplex | reverse complement strand
CGGAGAAAGTTTCAAACCTACCGCTTGTTTTGTAACGGAGATAAAAAATAAAAAATTTCTACGCTTCACATGACGTGCGCCCACCAGTGGGCTCGCTCCGGCCGAGTCACCTGAAGTGAGCCCCACTCTACGGGTCAAAGGCTCTGTCAAACAGGAAGCGGACTGTCAGCGTAGACGGAATGACCGCAGGCCGTTGCAGACTGGGGTAGTCAAATAGAGTGCGGACAAGTCTGGGCGAACCAGTGTGAAAACAGTCACAATCAAGTGTGTACCGACTCATTTCTTTTCTTTCTTGAACTGGTGTTGTCATTTTGTTGTGTTAATCAAATGTCCAGCACCCCCTGTGGGTGGGGGACGCAGACAAAGAATACACCCACAGTATCGCCTGCCTGTCATAAGAGGCGATTATAAAGGGCGACCAAGGGATGATAGCATTAGAACCATGAGACTACTTGTGATTTTTGTAATCGACGTGCCGTGTGTCGCACAAGTGTTCATGACCACGCACTAGATCAACTAATTTCTCCGTATTTTCTGGAGATACTGTTCAGTGTTGGCCACGCAAACTCTGTAAAAATTTACAACTGTCCGCCAGTCCGCTGCGGTAGCCCGTCTTCTGTTTGACCAGGATGATGTAATATCACAGTGTACAATAATAAAAATACTACATCATGTAAGAACTCCCATTATCTTCAATAGCCATTCATGTTGGTATGAAACCATCATGTCTGTACTTAAGAGTGCACTTACCTTGTTCCTCCTGTCAAGATAGCAGAGATGAAATGATGCCACTAGCAGCAGGAAGTGCTGGCCGACAACAAGGTTTAGCCACGGGTCACAGCTTACTGCTTCTCTGGCACTACCTGTATGATTCAAAAGTACCTACACTAGTGTTTAACCCATGATTAAGAAGGAATACATGCATCAATATCAAACTTTAGATATACATATCTTCAGGAGAACAGAATTATCAAATATCTGGCAAGTGTAACAGAATACGTGAAACAGTAAAACTTCGTTAATTCAAAGTTGTTGGGTCACAAAAATCAGACTTTGAATCACATTATTTTGAATTAACCACCAATCGTAATTCAGAAATGCCAACCCTTGATGTACCACAAAATATTCTAAGACCCGTTACTGCACAGAATTAACATTGATTCAAAGTTTAAACCTTTGAAATGATATGGAAAGTAGATATTCCCAAATGTATCCAAGGTGCATTTAGAGTATTCAAATAATGCACTTGGATAACTCGCTGACAAACACACCCTCATGCAACAAAAATAAAAAAAGCACGATTCAAAGATGTGGACAAATTATGCTGGCTCCCCTGTGCAAATGCTTTACTTTCTGGATTACCATACTGTTCGCATTTTTTAGATGCCTTGTACTTGCACGGAAAGTGCCTGACGCCCTTTAAAACATTGTGGCTTATGAAACTTTCCTATGGTGAGGGGAGGAAGTCTCTGGCTTCTGTCTGCATTGAAACACAGGACAATGACTCCCACCCTTGTACCATTTCCCAACTGGAATTTCTCTCCTTTAAAAACATAAGTCCGTTTGGGCTCGGCATTAACAAAAATATTGCAGTTTCATCGGCATTGATAATATTGTTCGGTGCGTACAAATTGATTATATGAGCCACATTTTTTTGATTGCCAGTGTTCGCAGATTCTGCTTCTCCGCACACTCGCTGCTACGTGATATTGCAGCGTTCCTTTGAATGCTGAATACAAAAAAATTATGATTCCTCAAACTTAGCAGATATAAAGCACACTGTAGACACACCAAAGTGAGTGAAAGTGTGGAAAGCTATCCCTGCATGTTCCGGAAGACGAGTTCTATCTGTTACTGTGTTTTTGTGGTAGTTAGGCGTGAAAGAAGGTGCGGGTGTGAACGGGTCTCAAGCTACGAAATTATAGTGCATGTAAAATTAACAAGGTTATATTTTCTTTTCAAAATAAAGAAATAACAATCATGGCAGGTACAGAGTAGCAAGGCAATAAAAATGCCATTACAATATTTACAGGATTTGGGCTTCGAGCCCCAGCCTCACAATTCTTGAGCAATTAGCCCAATTTTACCCCAAACACAAGTTTCAACAGAGGGGCAGAAAACCCCATTCATGCCTAGGAGCACTTGTTCCAAAATACACAGTAAGGCCTCCTTGAGGCACGCAGAAAACAAAATTTTCGGGAAAAGAGCAACTTGCTCTCAAAATTCAGGCCTGTCAAAGGCCACACCTAATTCCACTTTCAAGCTGTCCTCTAAGGACATATACACAGGGGTAAAATACCCAACCTACTGAGGTCTATTAAATGAGAAGAAGGTTAATTACATGACCTCTAAAATAACAATTTGAGAGGAGGCGATCTGCACTCCTAATGCATTTGTTTTAAAACCTAATCTGGCTCTAGGCCACTAATGCAAGGGCTAATCCCATACTACAGAGGTGACTTTAGAAAAGAACAATTTGCTTTACGTTAACGAAGAATAGGTTGAGAAAAATAAGTTCACCTCAAAACAATATGATTGGGAGCTCGAGAGGGTTAAGCACTCTCTATCCCGATATGCAGTTTAAAAGATAGAATAGATACAAGTTTCTTTACATTTTAAGGAAGGTTACATAATGGAAAAACCTTGGACCCGCCCCGAGAGTTAAACTGCTGAGCAAGCAAGAAAAGAAGTTATTAATCGGCCATTACCTGGTTGTTGACTGCCGCCGAAGAAAGAGGCGCTTCCCGCCCCCTGCTATGTACTTTACACACTGAAAGATGGAACAGAAGTGGCCCGGAGACCCTAAAATCAGCAGTTTATATACTCTCGCGGAAAGTTCGAGGCGGTAGGGGAATGAGAACACCCTCCCAAAAAACTTTATTGGCTAACCGAGAAAACCCCTACACAATATGAAGAAGAAACACATTATTGGTGGAAAATTAATTTAAGAAATTCGGGATTGGCTAAATTCAAAACAAGGGGAAAGAAAGGGTTAATATTGCCAACTTAAACAATGACTGAAAGAAATTTAGCAAAGAACAAACTTTTGAAATTAAATTTTCTCCAAAAAAAACAGTTCTTTCACTCCGCACTAGGGTGCACTATTGTTGATCTTCAGTAGTGTCCTCTAGAAGAGAAAGTTCACACTTCTTACTACAAGCAAAACAAAAGTACGTCGAAAATGACACAGTTCAAAAACTCCAAAATTTCCAGGTAGTGACATCTTCTGAGAAAGCCGAAAATTAATACCGTAGATAAAGTTCAGACTTCCTCCAGCAGAGGAGTTTCAACTGGTGCAAATTTTAAATTAGCGGCGTGGAGGTGTACCGCCCGGTACACTTATCATGACGCGGATAAATTCTGAATTTAAATTATTCTGTAAAATACCTTTTTTCTTTAAAATGTAAAGGCAGTTTTGAATTAAAAGTCTTAATTCCGATAATGGGACTGACATAGCGTGCAAAACTGTACCTCATGTTTCCGGGAACGAGAGCTTTGTTGAATCAGGTGGGATATTGAATTAACCGATTTTGAATTATCGAAGTTCTACTGTACATGTTTTCCTTGGCAGCACCCTGGCCAGTGGCATTACTCCAAATAGATTTGAGAGGAGGAGAGTGTGTTTAACAAATTTTAACAGTAGGTGAAAACTTAGCTCTGGGTCACCTCTAAATGTATACAAGTATCTTTATTTAAGTGGCTTTACATCGCACTGACACAGACAGGTCTTATGGCAATGATGGAACAGGAAAGGGCTAAAAGTGAGAAGGAAGCAGCCATGGCCTTAATTAACCAAACAGCGTGGAGTGACCTGTAGCACACGTCATGCAGTAGCCGTCTGCTGCTGTGGAGTGACGTGTCTGACACGCATTGCGCTGCATCTGCGTTGTCGTTCCCTCTCATGAGTATCCTTTGAACTATGTCTGAAGTCTCTTCACAGCCGTCTAGATTAAGCTTCATTCTTTCGTTTGGTATAGCTATCGATTCATTTTAATGATTTTTCACCTCATTATTGACGTGTAAAATTCATCAACTATTCGCTCGTGTACTTTTCCCACAATGGCGTCGGTAAACAAGGATAATTTTTTTAGCAATATTTTAGTAATTATGAGGATAGTAGTTATAATTTTAGTGATGATTCTGATGGCAGTGATGTTGATATTGCCGAATTAGACCGTGATGAGGCTGAAATGATGGAGGAGAGACTGTTGTTACCGACACTATTCGTGCTAGATGTGGTAGTGCTGTGTGTAATATTTACTGGAATGACATCGATAATTATGTAAGAAAGAAACATTTTGTAAGGTCTTTTCACCCCAAGGTTTAGCTCTAAATGCCGCGCAACTAGTTAAGTCTTTCAAACATTTTTTCACTTGACTTCATCCTGGTGAGTGTAACAGAAACAAATTTCTGCACTTAGCAGTACATAAAGTCCCGAGGAATGTTATTTCCATTTTGATCTAGGGTAAGAGAATTGATTCCAGACAATGAAAATGAGATATATGTTACCTTAGCCCTCTTCATGTTGATGGAAATAGTTCAGAAACTAAATTTTAGGTCTTACCCTCAAAAAATTGTACCATTGTCATGGCCCTGATTTGATTCATATCTTTAGACAAATTTCAATCAATATGCAAATTACCTCACTTCAACGATAAGGAGACTAAACACGCTATATATGTTGGATTGAAAAGCTATTTCCAATATAATCAAAACTGGTTGGAAATTAACAAAGTGGGGTTCGAACCCCACTGTCGGCAGCCCTGAAAATGGTTTTCCGTGTCGGTAAAGCAACTAGCAAAAAATTAACAAAGATATGGTATCATAAAACAGTTTGGTGCATAGGTGCCTTTAAATGCCCAGTGAAAGCTCCTCCCACATCTAATGAAGGCTAGATTTTTAAATGCTCCTGCTCATAAGGGTTAAGGTGTGAAAATGGGAAACCTCAGAAAACCATCTTCGGGGCTGTCAACAGTCGGGTTCGAACCCACTAACTCCCGAATTCAAGCTCACAGTTGTGTGCTCCTAACTGCACGGCCACCTTGCTCAGTGCACAAGTATCATTACTAGGGAGCAGATTTTTATGTAATTATGCATTTTTTGCGTAAATTTTAACGCAAGTTACAAAGTTCATTATTCCAATTGTGCATCCTCAAGTATAAAAACTTTTATTTCAGATAAAAACACATATTTTCACATTTTTAAAATGTAAATACATATTTTAAGAAAATCTATAATAAGTACATAAATCGGCAATATTTGTTAATCAATAAAATTTAAAATGATTCTGTGTTATAAAATAATGTTCATATTTTCATTTTATGATTACAGTATTGTTTTTAACAGTGTATTTAACATCATGTATCTCAATGTTTCAGCTATTTATAGACTTCCCTCCAGAAGGTCTAAAACTTGCTGATCACTGGCTATGTCGTTACATTTAGAGAGCGATTTGATTTGCTGTACAAGATGTTTCCTTGCATGACGTCATTCCAACTCGCTTTTACGAGTCAGCCCGCTCGGGTTTTGTTTATAGAATATCAGCGAAAGGCAATCATGGAGAGATAAGGTGACGGGTAATACCGTTATGACATGGGAAACTGGGGAGAATATTGCCCCACCATTAGGTAGTGGGATTTCATCACTCGTATGAGTAAGGTACCTGTTCAGGTCCATATATCATTCCCATGGTCGTGTGATTTTGTATGGATTTCTAAGAAATATTTCTTTCAGTGTCCGCTGCTATTCTTTTTATTGAAACAGTGATTCACCGTAAATGCGTGTGTCGTAACCTGCAAAATAATACCAAAAGAAAAGTTTGGTCGCGTCTTCAACAACATGTAGTGGAATTTAAAAGCATTTTCACTATCGATGGAAAAGTATTATTTTGCCAACAGTGTGGTAAAACAGTAAGTGCAGATCAACGTTCTCAAGTAACCCAGCATTTTTCTGGAAATAAGCATACTGCGGCTGCTTTGCGTGTGCGTTCGCGACAATTACTAATAGCTGAACCAGCTACTTCAAATGCAGGCCTAACTAAATATTCCCAGTATTATTTAGATGTGTGCAGAGCACCTGTTTGCACTGACATTCATTTTGGCAAAATAAATAATCCGGGACTGAGAAATTTCCTAACAAAGTACATTAATTTTGAGCCTCCAGACAAATCCACATTAATGAAAAACTATCTCCCAAAATGTTACGAAGGAACTTTACAGAGAATTCAGGCAGTATGTGATAACGAAAAGCTGTGGGTGAGCATTGACAAAACCACTGATTCAAGTGGCAGAAAAGTAGGAAATGTTGTAGTTGGTGTGTTGAAGACTGACAAAACTGCTTGTGAACATTCTTATTTGCTGGCGTGTAAAGAAATGCTTGCTGCAAACCATGTCACTGTAGGTAGGTTATTCAATGAAGCCATGCAAAAAGGTATTATTTATTTATTTATCGTGTCAGAAGTACAAAGTAAGAGAGACAAAAATTAAACCAAAAGGTATAAAATACGACCATGCATTGCTTTTCCTAGCTGATAGTGCAGACTATATGACAAAGGCAGCCGAAGGCCTTTCTGCGAGCTTTCCGAAAATCATACACGTAAGTTGCGTTGTTCATGCTCTACACAGCTTATGTGAAACTGTGTGGGCTCAGTATCCTCAAGTGGATAAATTAGTGTCTAATGGCAAAAAAGTCTTTGTAAAAGCACCCTCAAGAATCGATCTGCTTAAAGAGGAAAACCGGGATCTTGCGCTTCCTCCTCTGCCTATTGTTACGTGGTGGGGTACCTGGCTTAGCGCTGTGGTATACTACGCAGAAAATTTCAAAAGTTTTGCATCCGTTGTGAATGCACTAGATAAAAATGATGCGTCGTCAATTGAGATTCTTCAAGAGATACTGCAAGACAGCTCTTTGAAAAATGATTTGGCGTTTATATCTGACAATCTAAGCTTCTTGTGTAAAACTATAGATCTACTTGAAAAATTCACTAACCTGTTGTCTGAAACAGTGAAGGAAGTGTGCGCTGTTGAATTTAAATAAGATTCACTCCCGGCTTCACAGGATTTAGGGACTGTTAAAGGTCAAATATCAAAATTTGTACAGGAAAAACAAAGGATTTCAAACAATGTGTCAAATTTCTAATGTATTAGAGGATGCTCATGTCGGCAAAATTGATGGCGTTAGTGTTGGTGACATTCCTCTCTTTAACCATGCACGTCTGACTTCCTGTGATGCGGAGCAATTGTTTTCACAATCTCTTTAGAGATAATCGGCATGCATTTGTGATGGATAATTTGGAGATGACCTTTGTTGTTCACTGCAATTCTGAGACTATTTTTAGCAACTAATATTCCAGCGTGTGATGGGTGAGTACGAACTGGAACCATTTTTTCAAAGATGATAGGTTGCTTTTGCCATATTTAAACAAAACATTACCTTTAATAAAAATAACCATTCATAATATCTACTCTGGCATATCAAAAATTAATATACAATACTGCACGTTTCCATACAGAGACACCAATTTGCCTTAAGGAGCACGTTTGGTAGCACCATATTCTAATACAAAACATTATACTTATTTACTTCTTGAGCGCGAGAAGTTATGTGATATTTAAAGGAAAATAATTTTAATTTGTTATCACATATTTTAAAGTTTTTCAGCACATTAAAAAAAAAAATTTCACATTGTTAGCACATAAAAATCCACTCCCTAATCATTACCCTGTATGTACTATCAGTGTCTGATGAGAAGTTGCAGTAGCTTGTAGGTACGGCACGAGTAACACTAAGCTACAAACATTAGTCTGGTAGACAGTGCAAGCTCTGTTCATTATGCAGTCCATCCATCCATCATCTAAAGGCTAAGCCTTGTCGCTGCAGCCACATCCCATGGTCTTCAGCGGTCCTTTTCATCGTGACATAGGAAGCAAAACCCAGCTGAGTGATTCTGTTCCTAAGGTATGAGAGACGTGGTCTTCCTATCGACTTCTTCCCTAGGACCTTTCCTTCAAAGACATTCTGGAGAAAGGTGTCATGTCGTAGGACGTGTCTAAGAAATTTAGCTTTCCCTTGCTCTATTGAATAAATTAAGGTCCGTTTCTCATTAACTTCATTCAAGATTTGTATATTAGTCTTTTTTTCTGTCCAACTCGTCCCTGTCAGTCTTCACCAGAACCACATTTCAGCAGCTTCTAGTATTGATTGTGCTTGTTTTCCCAAAGTCCAGGTCTCACAACCGTAAGTTAGCACACTCCAAACAAAGGTTTTAACAAATTTCTTCCTGGTTTCAATTCCTATGTGCTTATTTAACAAGAGATTTTTCCTGTTTTGAAACACTTGTTTTGCCATAGAAATTCTTCTTTTGACTCCTGTCAGGCATTGATTATCATTGGTAATAACACTACCCAGATAACAAAATTCTTTAACCTGATCTATTTTTTCACAGCCTAATTTAATGTTTGTTTTCAATTCAGTCTTCTTCTTTTGAACGACCATCATTTTAATTTTCTTTGTGTTTATTTTTAGCCTGAACTTCTCTAACATGTTGTTTAGTATACCGAGCATCCTAGTCATTTTGTGCTCTGAATCAGCTATCAATGCAAAATCATCTGCAAAGCAAATACTATGAATTTGTGTACGATTAAAATTTATCCCTTTGGTTTTTCCTTTTACTGTTCCAATAGCAAATTCTATGAAAATATTAAACAGATAAGGTGATAAGGGACAGCCTTGCAGCACTCCTCTTCTTATTCTTGCTTCTCTTGTCGTTCCATTGATGTTTATTTCTGTGCTTTGGGCTCTATACAGGTTAAAAAGCGAACATCTGTCCTTCCAATCAAGACCCAACGTTCTCAGAGTTTGAAACAATAACTTCCAGTCAACCTTGTTAAATGCTTTCTCTAAATCCATGAAAGTTACATAAGTTTTCCTATTAACTTCCAGTCTTCTCTCCAGGATTTGACGCAGAGCTAGAATTGCTTCTCTAGTACCCTTACCTGCTCTGAAACCATATTGGTCATCATCTAAATTCTGTTCAATTTTCCTGCTGATTCGATCTTTAAGTATTGTCAGTAGGATTTTAGAAGCACGGGATAGAATAGCTATTGTTCTGTAATCTGAACAGTTTTTGGCATTTCCTTTCTTTGGGAGTGTTATTGTCTGGCTCTTTATGAAATCAGGTGGTATGATTCCTTCTTCATAGCAGTTTGTAATGATATCAAACAATCTCTCTTTCATGATGTCTCCACAGTTCTTTAGGAGCTTTGCTGAAATGTTATCAACACCTACGGCTTTTTTATCCTTTAATAAGTGTAGAGCGATATTAAACTCACTTTTTGTAATTGGTGGGCCTTTCCTTTCTACCTGAATCAGGCTCTCATCCTCTACATAATCCCGAATGTTATCTATTTCCTGACCTTCATATAGATCTTCAATATATTGCTTCCAGCGGTCACCTACTTCCTCATTTTCAAAAAGAATGTTTCCTGCATTGTTTTTAACCACATTACTTCTGGTTATTTTCTTGTTCTGATATGATTTTATTTTAAAATATGCCTTATCAGATTTCCCTGATTTTAAATCTTTTTCAATGTCCTCGCCAATTTCATTCATCCAGCTGTCTTTCGCTAAGCGACTCTTGTTTGTTATTAAATGTTTTAATGCTCTATATTGTTCAAAATCCCTGCTTCTCATTTTGTTCCTCTGTTCAATGAGATCTAAAATTCTTGAGTCATCCAAAGCTTTTTTGGTTCCAATTTTCTTTCACCCAATATTTCTGAAGCAGCTGTCATTAAGCTGTTCTTGACATTTTCCCATCCAGTACTTTCACTGCTCAGTTGATTCATTTTCTCTTTAAATTTTGAAGCCAAATTTGCAATGTGTAAGTTATTCAAACACCATTTCTTCGAACCGTGTGCTTTATGTTTTCTGAATCTAATACTGCACTTCGCTGCAACTAATATACGATCGCTGTCTATGTCAATGCCTGGATAACTGTGACTGGTAACCACTTGGTTTCTGTATCTCTGTCTTACTATTATGTAATCTAACAGATGTCTTCTACTATCTCCAGGAGCCTTCCATGAATAACGTCGTCTTTTGGAAACATCAAAGCATGTATTAATTATTAATAGTTCATGTTGTTCACAAAACTCAAGCAATTTTTCTCCTCTCGAGTTTGTTTCGCCAAGTCCGAATTTACCAGTATGTTTAACATTTTCATGACTACCAACTGAAGCATTGAAGTCTCCCATTAAGATAATATTAGCTTTGGTGTCTACTAACTCAAAGAGTTCTTGAATACACTCATACATTTCTGTTTGTGGTTGGAAAATATACTTGAATAATGACTAAGTCAACAGGGTCAGCTTTTATCTTAACCATCATAATCCTGTCACTTATATGAAGGGTATTCATAATATTTTGACACCATTTACAGGATTATTGCCACGCCATTCATTCCACCTTTTTCATTTCCGGTGTGTATTACCCTGAAATTCCCTGACTGAAAGTCTCTGTTTCCTGCCCATCTAGTTTCACATACACCAAGCACATCTATGTCTTTCTTGATCATTGAGTTCTTTACTTCTTCCAATTTTCCAAGCTTACTTAGTGTTCTCACATTCCACGTACCTAAGTTGAACTTACTGTTCTCTTTGCAAGGATTTCGCATGATGACGACCGGAGAGGCCTTGCTGCTGTTTCCACTCCTGCCAAATCTTGGCTTCCGACTTCCATGATTAGTAACTATAATTCTATTACCGCAACTTGGCATGGCTGCTATACAAGGGATATCCTTAGGATCTTTAGTGCAGTGGTTTCCCGTTGCCTTCTGCATCCTAATGTCATTGACTAGATCAAGCCACTTCATCCACCTTTAGGGATGATTTCTCATCCCAAGGACAAGAGGGTGCCCTGGACTTCTACCTGCTCATCCGCCCTCCGAGGAAGCCGTTGGCACTTGGTAGAAGGGGACCACTTATACCAGTGTTCACTCAGTAGACGCAGTTTAATGTCATGTGTAATTAAAGCACAACTGCCCTACTGCTTTGAAAGATATAAATATACCTTTACAATACACAAGAAGCTCCTTTATCCAGCCCTCATTAATCCGATCTCTGGTTTATCCAAATCGAAAATAATAAACATTTAATTTTACTTGTACAATATTTCTTTTATGGGGTCGACTCTTCTTGAATGCTTTTTTTCCGCCAAGGATAGTTAAGGACAAGAACTGGAAGTAATTTGTCCACGGTCTACGAAAGGTACTGACCTGGCAATTGCCTGGAATTGGAAATGGGAAACTGTGGAAAACCATTCCCAGTACGGCCGAGGTGGGATTTGAACCTACGCTCTTCTGAATGCAAAGCACTACTAATTCACTAATGGTG
Source organism: Anabrus simplex (assembly GCF_040414725.1). Taxonomy (NCBI): domain Eukaryota; kingdom Metazoa; phylum Arthropoda; class Insecta; order Orthoptera; family Tettigoniidae; genus Anabrus; species Anabrus simplex. Next base: position 139,800,624 of record NC_090269.1, on the reverse strand, counting down.
AATTTGAAAATGAAACCAGCGTTTCATCAGAAGAAACAATGACTCATGCAGATGCAACAATGCAGCTGGACACACTGATGGCCTATTTAGAATCCCAGACTGAAACCACACTGGCAGAACTGTTGTTAGTAAAATGTCTTCATGATCGTGCTGTGTGCAAATGCTAAACAAATGTAAAACAGAAAACATTTACACATTATTTTAGTGCATAAAACAGAGTCATAAATAGATAAGTGTCCTTATATTTTTTTGAACAACTGAAAAAAAGGTATTACTATACAACTTATGTTAATAAATAATATAAAATGTATTGTACTTGTTTCTTAGCTTTTTCTCGATTGTCTGGATTTTCGATAATGCGGATCAGTTCCGGTCCCACTTAATCCAGATAAACGAGGTTCTTGTGTACTTAGAAAAGTTTTAATTTTTAAAGCAAAGTTATAGTTATAGGTATTAAATATTTACTTAAGTATCTTCATTGACACAGACCAAAGAACAAACCCCAATGGTAATATCAGACAATCTCAACATCCTTTGTGAAGAAATAATGAATACATTCTTTAAAGAAAGCCCAATGAGAATACAAGCCCACCCTACTTCTTCTCCCACTCACCATTCCCCTCAAGCCTTCCCCAAATTGGCCATTACCTCCAGCTAACAATAGACAACAATCCATACACAGCACACGGCTTCTCAGCCAAGATACATAATGACCGGCAAGGAACGTAAGTACACATGTGCCTTATAATCTTTTTCTACCTTTTGATCTTGTTTATGTTTACACACTTTCTCAATAACATATTTTCATTCTAGATTACTTAATGATTGAAACCATACAACCCAAGCCCAGCTATTCAACTTATAATGGCACCACATGAAAAGCTCCCCCCCTGTCTTAACAGCCTAATTTTACCACGCAAAGTCAACAGAAGGCCCTGACACACTTCCAAAGTTAAAAGTCATTAAAACATCCATCTACGCTATGTGTCAAACAAGAAGTAATGTGTCAAACAAACTTAGATTGGTGAGAGGACCCTGTAAATATCTCAGTGTGTCACTACACCGGATCTGATTACTGTTGTTTAATTAACACGGGATGTGAATGGGCATACAAAGACTTTTGTGCTTTGACAACATATCAAGGAACCTTCTTTTAATCTTTGAATAGTGAGAGGCTATGTACATACTTCAATGTGTTACTGCGCCAGTTTTGTCATGTCGTTGCTCTTTTGTTTTGATGGTTTGTTTGACACATGGTGTGAATGGACGTGTAAAGACTTTTAATGTACATATTTCAATGTGTCACTACACCAGTTTTAATTAATGTGTCCTTGCTCATTTGTTTGTGATTTGTTTTATGGCTGATGATGACATTTCAATGTCAAAACCAGTCCCATGTTGAATAAATGTTGTGAATAACATCTATACAACACGCAATTAGTATTGAATAGGTTGAACTTTATAAATAACTCATCTCTGTGATCTCAGTTCAATACAGAAACAAGAATGAAACTCATATCTTTGAATCAAGAAAATAAGGTGAAATTCTTTATGTTTCGCAGAGAACTATGCTGTGCGTCATCAGAAGAAAATCTTGACTGTCCTCGAGAAAGGCTTTTAAAACAACGAGCTTTGAATTTAGACGTTACCCATTAGAAGTGGAAATGGTACGTTCATTCGTCACCAGATGGCTCCTCGGATGTGGTACAGCGCTAGCGTTCGAAACGGAAGCTGACGGAATCATCCGAATCAGTCTGAGAGGGTCACATAACATAACAGGCGTACGCACATATGAAGGTATAACATTGATACAAGTCTGGAATGAAACATCTGGCGATGAGAAGGCACGAATTTGGAAAACACTGAAACGAAATAACAATAGTGAAGGGACAAATTCGTATGTTCCTCGTTGCCAGATGTTTCATTCTGGACTTGTGTCAATGTCATACCTTCATATGTGCATACACCTGTTATGTTATGTGACCCTCTCAGACTGATTCTGATGGTTCCATCAGCTTCCGCTTCGAACACTAGCCCTGTACTGCATCCAAGGAGCCATCTGGTGACGAATAAACGTACCATTTCCACTTCTATTGGGTAACGTCTAAATTCAAAGCTCATTGTTTTAGAAGCCTTTTTCGAGGATAGTTGACATTTTCTTCTGATGATGCAGAGCCCAAGTTCTCTGTGCAACGTAAAGATTTTCATCTTATTTTCTTGACACATCATAAGCCCAAAAGCCTATATCATGTCTATAAGTACGGGCTGGGAAAGCATCAATGGCAACAAGAGAATAATTATTTCCAATAGCATAATTATTTTGGTAGGACCCCTCGCAACCACCCAGGGATATACTGCAGGAATAGCATTGCGTAGTGAGCAGAATCTAAGCCTATCTGTTGAATTCAGCAAGATGATGTGTTTAATAAAGTTTATTCCTGTATATGACAATTTTTTTACTTTTAATTTTCATGTGTTGTGAAGCTAATTAGTTTTGGATATATACAATTATTTTTTATAAAATATCTTGCTACTACTGAGTTAATAAATCTAAAACAATATATGATACATGTATGTACGGTCAGTCCTCAGCCCGAAGGCTGGTTGGATCCTCAATAGCTCTGCCATTAGCTGTCATAAATGACCTAGGGATCACTGAAGAGGCGTACTATGGAAATGAGGAGTAAGGTAGTATTCACACCAATATACAATGACACAAAACAAAATTGCCTCTTCCTCTCTCAAGCTAAGAAAAACATATATTCAGACTTATCTGTGACACTGCGACCTTATGGCTTCTCCATGTGGACCGGTTATATGGACCTAGCCCATTCTTGTTCTATCGGCGTCTTGGTCAGCGGGTCCATGGTTCAGCTCCCTGGTATGGTCCATTGTGATGCCGTCTACTTGATCGCCTGCCCGTACTGTTACTTGTATAGGAAGGTCTCGTTTGTAAAGCTGATCACCTGCTGTACTGGTAATTGTAGGAAGGTCTCATTTGTAAAGCTGATCGCCTGCCTGTACTGGTAATTGTAGGAAGGTCTCGTGCCTAATCAGCTCTTGTCGTTAGATTCGCATACTGCCGGTAACTGCAATTTATACTCACAATTAATATGATTATTTGTGCACCCTGTCGCTCCTAGTTTAATAGCTTGCATGTTAGGACTCTGAAATCTGATGAGTATTTCCTCTATCTGGGCTTATAATCCGTCCTGTATAGCTCCTAATTACTGGTACGTTACCCTCACAAAAATAAGTTATTTCTTACGAACTGCTACTCAAATCTGCGCACTAATTCCTCTCAATCAAAGTTTATTTAAATATTCTTCCTAGTACTGTGTGACTACCATAGTTCACAAGCTACCCAAAATGAAGCTGACCAACACAGTCTATTATACCACTCGCTTTGCTTAACTGCTGCAACCTTGTGACGCACTCTGCTGAATGCTCCATTATATGTCCTCGAAAGAGATGCCACGCATACAAACACTTCTCCTTTGTGCAAACTAAAGCTTGGTTCCCATGCTCATCCCACTCAGATCATACTAAGAAAGGCAATTACACTTGGTACAACAGATCAGTTCGAGACACTTAGTAAATTACTTCAAAATTTCCTGTTATTTTAACTTTGCCAAAATTTGTTCACATGTGTAATTATCATTATGTTTTCATACCTTGCCAGGCCTGCTTCATGCCATGTTTTCTACTTATAATTGTGGTATCTGTGAATCCCCAGACAGCATTTGAGTCATTCTATCCTTTTCCCTGGTTTCTTTTCTCTCACACATCTTGCCATGCCCAGTCTAGCTCGTTTTGCCCCCCTTCGAGCTCCAAGATTCCTTTCGTGCCTGTGTTCAATGTATTAGTTGTTTTAAGATCTTTATATCTCGCCCTACTTTACTATTTGGCTGATGATGACACTTGTAATGTGTCGAAACCGGTCCCAATAAACAAGTTGTGACTTCTTTTTAGTTCAACTTACAACGAAGTATTGAAAGGTGGATCCTTCTAATATTGTACATCTTCTTATCCCGGTACTGCGTTCATGATATGTTAAATAATAGGTCCATCAACATGAAACTATATACCAAAACCAAACCCCACGGCACTTAACACCCTTGAAAGGGCCTTGGCCTTTCCAGCGACCGCTGCTCAGCCTCAAGGCCTGCAGATTACAAGGGGTCGTGTGGTCAGCACAACACATCCTCTCAGCCGTTATTCTGGGCTTTCGAGACCGGGGCCACTATCTCACCATCAGATAGCTCCTCAATTCTAATCACATAGGCTGAGTGGACCTCGAACCAGCCCTCAGGTCGAGAGAAAAATCCCTGACCTGCCCGGGAATCAAACCCGGGGCATCCGGGCAAGAGGCAGGCATGCTACCCCATCACCACGGGGCCAGCCATGAAACTATATGGTTCAATGTAATTTTAATTTCTGTCTTGTTTACTAAATATAATTTTAATTTGTCTTGTCTACTAAACATAATTTTAATTTCTGTCTTTTCTACTGAATATAATATTAATTTCTGACTTGTCTACTGAATATAATTTAGTTTCTGTCTATAATTTAATTTCTGTCTTGTCTACGAAATATAATTTCAATTTCCATCTAGTCTACTAAATTTAATTTCGATTTCTGTCTTGTCTACTGAAAATAATTTTAATTTCTGTCTTGTCTACTGAATATAATTTTAATTTCTGTCTTGTCTGCTGAATATAATTTTAATTGCTGTCTTGTCTACCAAATACAATTTTAATTGCTGTCTTGTCTACTAAATATAATTTAAATTTCTGTCTTGTCTACTGGATATAATTTTAATTGCTGTCTTGTCTACTAAATATAATTTTAATTTCTGTCTTGTCTCTTAAATATAATTTTAATTTCTGTCTTGTCTACTGGATATAATTTTATTTCTGTCTTGTCTACTGTTTATTGAATTTAATAAAGAAATTGTCAAAACCATGAGTTACTTTCTGTTTTTCTTTTTTCCATGGTGATAAATTTCCTGTTATACTGTAGTTGCCATTGAAATCACCAATTTGGAAGCTACACTAAAGACAAGAGTTAATCGGGTGCGAATGAATGGTTTTTATGTACATACTGGGTGTCTCACCTAAGAGTTGTCAGGCATAGAGTGACCAGATGCAAATAGATAAAAAGGAGGACAATGCCGGAAAGAAAGAGGATTCAAAAGTTCTCCATTGAGTCTGAATTTAGACATACTGGTATATTCTAATTTTTACATACATAAACAAAATGTATACATTACATATCATACAGTAAATTCTTACAAAATTTAAACAATAAAACTAATTTACATGACTTGCTGGCACTTTTCTGAAGATTCAGTTTTCTTCAGGAGTTTTGGTGTGTCTAACTTATACTTATAAAAAGATACGTATGTGAATTCCTTCGGATTATATTGAACCATTGAGAGGATTTCCACAGATTCTACTTCGAAATGGTTTCTATTATCAGTCCATTGTGATGACATCAATGAAAATAATTTTTCTACATTTGAATTTTTCCCTGATATAGAAAAAATGTATTCTGCAAGTTTTAATGACTCAGAACTACAATCAGTTGACTTACGTGAACTGAAATACTTAGCTCATTTCTGACTACAAAGTAACTTATTAAATTCAGGATCATTACTACCCTCATTTAGGAACTGTTTGAAATAGCAAAACTGATCAAAAGATATCATATCATCAATTTGAAAGGATTTAGACTTAGCTTGCAAGTACAGAATACATTTTTCAACATCACAATAATCAATATGACTCTTCAGCACCATCCGTTTAAACCAGTCTTCCTTCAAATCCCAGTTATCTCCTGTCGCTTGTCACACATTAACATAGCAGTGTTCTGACAGGATATTGCTGAGAGAGAAACATGTGGTATAAAGTGTCTATTTTCACAATACAAGGCATACAAAGGATAATCAATGTACTGTATGTCGATAGTCACATTTCTATACATATATAGATATGATATCAATGATGCAGTCACATAATGAAGAATACTTGTAAAACAGATTACTCCAAACTAAGCAGATTCACTAGAGAGGAGGATATTTGGTTTTTTAAATAATCCACCAAGACATCGGACATTGGTCTAGAAAGAAGGACACATCCAGATAAAAGAGGACATCTGGTCAGCCTAGTGAGACACCTTTTCTCTGGTGTTTCAGAAGATATTTTCAATTTTGCTTTTTACTAATGTGTAGGTATGCCTTTGCTGGCAGGACCTAGTGATTACAGTGCACTGTGTCTTCTGGTATAGGCTAGAGCAATTTTGTTACTTTCATAGATCTGTCTCTGTCTTATCCTTGGCTTTGACAATATGAAAGTGACTGAGGTATGAGCGATGCTAGTAATGCCAATCCTTATGCAGCCAGTCCCTGCTATGAATGGTGTGAAAATGTTGCTCATAGGGTCAGTTGGTGTATGCATTTCAGTGGTCTTGGCAGACTGATATGTTATAGCAACTTCTAGCTCGGTGAGGAAAGCAACGGGAAACTACCTCACTCCTCATTTCCCTAGTACGCCTCTTCAGTGATGTCTAGGCCATCTATGACAGCTGATGGCAGAGCTGTTGAGGATCCCACCAGCGGCATCGCTGACGGACTGAACATACATAATGTGTACGTGGAGTCAATCCAAAGAATGCTCATCAGGTTCATTAGTGACATTGTCCAGTGTCAATGTAAAAAATATCAGTTTGGTTCTCACAGAAAACAAATTTTTAAAAAAAGTTTAACATCATGTGCCCATAAGAGAGAATAATTATAATGTTCCACCTGAGCAACGCACTTTTAAATGACTTCATACTATTAAACAATGAAAAGGCATTTGTTTACATTTTACCAGAATATGTTTTGATTCATTGCAATTATCTTCAGTTGGTTAATATTAACACATTGAGTGCCAAGTGACCCCATTTGGGTACGTGAGAGTAGTCAAGTTATTGAACTTCAAGTCCCCATATGGCGGTGGCATGTTCGTTTGAAATCGAGAACTGTGCAAACCCATTTGGGTGTGCAGTAAGACTGTGTGTTGGAAGCTGTAAAAAGCCTCTTCCTGCCATCTGTTGGCCATATATTTAAGTTTTCACTTTACAAAGGAAATATATTTAAGTACGTGCATAGTCCACCTTTCATTTGTCAATTCCTGTAATGGCCTGACCCCATATGTGTACATCAGGAGTGTTTTGTAGGGTGACAGAGTTACTGTCTATCTCTCGCGCAGATTGTTTATATAAGTGTGCAGTGCTGCAAGTTTCCTTTTGTGTGAGTTAGTTTGTTCATTACTATCTTTAAGTCATTATGAGTAAATCGAACAGTAAAAGACTTAGTGCAGACAGTCTGGACGATTTATTTAAGTAGTCGGACAATAATAATGTAGACGAAGAATATAGCTATGATGATTTTGAACCCAGTACAGAGCAAATAGTGATCTTGCACACTGATCTTCAATGATGAATTACAATCTTCAGCATACACTTCCTGACTGTACTCAGGGTTTCCAAGCCACCTGTTGCAAGAATTTTAACCGAGTTCAACCATCTTCAGCGATATATTCACTGTTTCCCATGTTGCACAATCATCACTGATAGGCCATGTGTACAGACACTTACCCAAATTAAGTTATATAAACATAATGATATACATATTCAATATTCCCGAACTACAAATTGTTCTGACTGCATTATGCTCTTACATCCTAATTTACCAAATTCACATGAAATTTCCCAACTTAAATCAGAAGATCTTCATTTACAAATATTTCCTGACCTAAAATTGCTGATCGTACTTTTGCATGGAGTATTAACAAGCTAGCACATTGCTGCAAAGGAAACGATTAGTATGGCCGAGCGTTGGGACATTAACTACTGTATAAATACGACCCCATAATGGGTCACAATATTTGACTTAATATCCTCATTTCAGTGATCACTTGCTTGGTTAAGCCTGTGAATGTTCTGGTACCAGGGAGTAACTCCATGTTATGAGCTCATGGCAGTAGACGGCAATCCCATGAATTTCAGTCTGGCACTCAACATGTTAAAAACTGATGAAAGTACATTCTAAAAATTCTAAAACAATGATATATAAATGATTGATGTGAAATGAGAATGTATTATTATTATTATTATTGTTACGGAGTTTTTCCGTGGTAGGTAGAGGTGAAAGAAGGTGCGGGTGTGAATAGGTCTCCAGCTACGAAAGCAAAATTAATTTAAAATTTAACAAGGTTATATTTTCTTTTCAAAAACAAGAAATAACAAGCATGGCAGGTACAAAGTAGCAAGTCAAAAAGGGTAGTTACAATATTTACAGGAATTGGGCTTCGCGCCCTGATTTTACACAGCTTGGGCAATCAGCTCAGTTTTACCCCAAACACGAGTTTTAACAGAGGGGCAGAAAACCCCATTCATACCTAGGAGCCCTTGCTCCAAATTACACAGAAAAGCCTCCACGAGGCATACAACACTTAATTTTCAAAAGAGCCACTCGCTCTCAAAATTTAAGCCTCTCCCAGGCCACACCAAACTCCACCTTCAAGTTGTCCTCACTGGACATAGACACAGGGGTACAATACCCAACCTACTGAGGTCTATTCAATGAAAAGGGGCAATTACATGACCTCTAAAATAACAATTTGAGAGGAGGCAATCTGCACTCCTAATACACTTGTTTTTAAAAAAACCTAATCTGGCTCTAGGCCACTAATGCAAGGGCTAATCCCATACTACCGAGGTGACTTTAGAAAAGAGCAATTTGTTTTACATTAACGAAGAATAGGTTGAGAAAATAAGTTCACCTCAAAACAATAAGAGTGGGAGCTCGAGAGGGTTAGCACTCTCTATCCCAGAAGGTAGCTTAAAAGAGAATAGAAGAAAGATTGTTACATTTTAGGAAAAGGTTACATGGTGGAACGCTTCGCACCCGCCCCGAGAGTTAAACTGCTGAGCTAGCAAAGAAAGAATTTATTAATCGGCCATTACCTTATTGATGACCGCTGCCGAGGAAAGAGGCGCTTCCCGCCTCCTGCTATGTACTTTATACACTGAAAGATGGAACAGAAGTGGCCCGGGGACCCTAAAATCAGCAGTTTATATCCTCTCGCGGAAGGTTCTAGGCGTTAGGGGAATGAAAACACCCTCCCACAAACTTTTTATTGGCTCGGGTACAGAAACATATCCAAGTTGGGGGAAGATACATCGGATTGGTCGGAAATTACTAAAAGAAATTCGGGATTGGATAAATCTAAAACAAGGGGGAAAAGAGGGGTATACAGCCAACTTAAACAATAACAGAAAGAAATTTAGCAAGAAACAAACATTTGAAATAAAAATTTCTCCAACAAAATAGTTCTTTGACTCCGCACTAGGGTGCACTATTGTTGATCTTCAGTAGTGTCCTCTAGAAGAGAAAGTTCACACTTCTTACTTCAAGCGAAACAAAAACACATCAAAAATGACACAGTTCAAAAACTCAAAATTTTCCACGTGGTGACATCTTCTGAGAAGGTAAAGAATTAATAGCGTAGATAAAGTTCAGACTTCCTCCAGCAGAGGAGTTTCAACTGGCGCACATTTTAAATTAGCGGAGTGGAGGTGTACCTCCCGGTACAGACCTCCCCCCCCAAAAGTTCCTCCCGGGGTGACACATGAAATGGTTTGAAAACAAGGTCCAAGTTTTGATGTAGATATGGAGATTAATTGCCAAAAAAATTTATAAGATTTTCTTAATTTGGTTTGATTTAGTTTCAAAATTTTGTTGTTGCAGGTGAAGTAAAGTCTTTATATTTGTAGAAGTTGAATTCTGAAGATAACCTTTTAATACTTAAAAGTGATGAAAAATTTTGCAATGTCCACCAAATATTGCTGTTGAATTCCCAAGTGTAGTCATTGCTTATCGTAACTGTCCATGTAGTTGATGTTGATGAAGTTGGATGGCCAGACCGGCCGTTGCAGCTTGCGTCCAAAGGAGGCCGCTCGTACCCCTCAAGTACCCTGAGATACCGCTCGCCCGCACTATGAGGGGAGCAGAGGTGTTGAAACACGCCGCGCCCGCGGTGAACATATACAGGCTGCGGGCAAGTAGCAGGTCGTGCGCCGCGCATCAGCCTTGGCCGGGAGGAGAGCTCCGGCTCGCCGTGCACATGTCGTCCTCGCTGGGGCCGAGGGGGCCCGTCCTCGAACCCAGCCGCGGCACAGCGCCGCGCGGCTGCGGGGGCACTGAAACATTTAAGCTAGGCGGCAGAATTGTGTTGGACCATCATGTTTCTTTTGAGGGCACAGGCATGTAGAGAGATTGAGGGGTCAGCGGCGTGCAGATATCCATGGCATTTCATCTAAGCCAGCCACTGTGTGTAGTGGAGCAGGAGACGGTAGCGTGGTAATGGCCGTGGCAAGGACAGGATGGCAGTTTAACAAATCGGGGGAGGTTTCACAGAATGCTTACATATAAAATAAAATAGAAGGAGCAGAATGCCTTAAGAGTGGAACTCAAAAAAAAATATAACCTTCATATTCCTATCAAATTATATGAAGCAAGTTGACACAAAATTTACACCGGTTTCACCTGGGACAGGTGAACCCTAAATATCCTCTCGGTGGCTGGATTGCTTACTAACAATGTAACCGGCGTAAGAAAATCCAGAATGATGCATGGCCCATGAAATCTGGGGGCAAGCTTGCCCGCGGGAACAAAATTCTTGACCATCACCCGGTCACCTACCTTCAAAGTGGTGGGTCTCCGTCCACGATCATACTTTTCCCTAACCTTTTCATGAGATACCTTAAGATTGGCTTTAGCCTTCTTCCAAAGATCTTTAATATTATCCGGATCTATTGTCTCGGGTAGAATGTCACTCAGAGACCAAAGGTTAGAGAGCGGCGTGTTGGGAACAAACTTGAACATCAAGGAAGCTGGAGTGAACTTATGAGATTCATGAACCGCCGAATTCAAAGCAAAAGCTAACCAATGCAGGGACGTGTCCCACCTGGAATGATCTTCATGATGATAGGCAATAAGTGCGGACCTGAGATTACGATTAACCCGTTCAGCCAGAGATGGTTGAGGGTAATAAGCAGAAGTAGTTACATGAGAAATGGATGTCAAAACAGAATTTACGAAATAAGTTAGATGTAAAAGCCTTAGCATTATCAGATACAATATATTGGCACGGACCAAAAGAAGCAAAAATAGAATTTAAGCAAGTAATGGTAGACTGAGCGGTAGCCAGCTTAGTCGGAAATAACCAAGAAAATCTTGTAAAACCATCTACACACACAAGGATGAACTTGTTGGCATTACCCTTTGACTGGGGGAATGGTCCTACATAATCAATATACAGGCGTTCCATGGGGCGCGACGCTTGCTGAGAAGACAAGAGGCCTACCTTGGTGGACATGGTCGGTTTACTAAGCAAACAGGATTTACAAGCCTTTACTAGTTCACGGATTTCACCGTCCATACCTTTCCAGATGAACATTTCACGAATCTTTTCATGAGTTTTAAAGATTCCAAGATGCCCTCCTAATGGGGTCTCATGATAATACTTGAAGATCATAGGTACAAGAACAGCTGGAACGACAACTTTCATCATCTTATCATGCCTCGAAGGGCAACATAGAACACCATTCCTCAGAACATAAGGGACAACATGTTCCCCAGAAGAAAGGGTTTCCATTATCGGAGCCAGCGTCGGATCTTCACGTTGGTATTTCTCGATATCCCTAAAGAGCATGGGAGCATCTGTTAGGATGGCATTAACCTTAGATAGTATGGACTCGGAAGGTGATGAATTGTCGACCGGTTCGTGGGTCTCGACGTCGTTAGAAAACATACGGCTGAGTCCATGAGCAACAACATTTTCGGTACCTCTGATATGTCTAACATTAAACTGGAAGGCGGAAATACGAATGGCCCAGCGGGCTATACGACCAGTACGACGCGGCCTACCTAAGACCCAGCTTAAGGCTTGATTATCTGTCTCCAGGTCGAATTTGACATGTTCCAGATAGAGACGGAACTTCTCTAAGGCGAATAAGACTGCCAAACCTTCGAGCTCATAGATGGAATACTTGGCTTCTTGAGCCGACAATGTCCTAGACGCATAGGCGATGGGGCGCCTCCCTAGTTCAGTCTCTTGAAGAAGGACTGCAGCTACCGCTGACGACGATGCGTCGGTTTGGACAATGAATTTCTTCGAGAAATCAGGCATAGCAAGTACAGGGGCATTACAAAGAGCTAATTTAAGGTCTTCAAAAGCGGCTTGTTGAGAAGGTCCCCACTCGAATTTGATGCCTTTCCTACGAAGAAGGTTTAAGGGCGCCGCTCTATTAGCGAAGTTAGGAATAAACTTCCTGAAGAAATTCACCATACCAATGAACCTGGCGATACCTTTAATGTCTTTGGGAGGTTTAAAATCACGGATGGCCTGTGTTCTAGAATGATCGACTGCTACACCATCCGGTGACACAATATGCCCTAGGAAAGACATAGAGGGCTTAGCAAAGGCAACCTTGGACAACTTAACAGTTAACCCAGCCTTACGAAGGCGATCGAGAACTTCGCGCAGATGATCTAGATGTTCTTCAAAAGTCTCGGAAAATACGACGACATCATCCAAGTAGTGATATAAGTACTCAAATTTGATGTCGGAGAAGACCCTATCTAGTAGCCTAGAGAGTACAGCTGCTCCCGTGGGGAGCCCGAAAGGCACGCGGTTGTATTCGTATGAATTCCAGTCCGTGGCAAACGCTGTAAGATGTTTAGACTCTTCGGCCAGGGGAATTTGATTATAGGCCTGATTCAAGTCCAAGATAGTAAAGAACTTGGCCTTACGAAACCATGAAAAACAAGAATGAAGGTCGGGAAGGGGCACAGATTGTAACACCACCTTCCGATTGAGAGCCCTGTAATCAATGACAGGCCTGAAGCCTCCTTGGGGTTTCGGGACTAAAAAAATAGGCGAAGAATACGCTGACTTAGAGGGCCTAATAATACCGTCCTTCAACATCTGATCGATGATTTCTTTTAGAGCCTTCATTTTAGGTGGAGATAGCCTATAAGGTGGAAAACGGACAGGAATCGAATCCGTGACCTCAATTTTGTATTCAATAAGGTCAGTAACACCAAGAGTATCAGAGAACACCTCGGGAAACGACTGACACAATTTGCGAATACTATCAGCCTGCTCCTCAGGTAGATGTCTAAGGTCTAACAACATCTCATCCTGGGTAGGCGAAATAGAAGAACATGATGCAGAATTACACTTTAATAGAGGGATATTACAATTAGAGGCAAATTTGAAAGTGCAAGACCTACTCTGAAGATCGAGCACAAGACCAGTGTGAGAAATAAAGTCCGCTCCCAATATAATGGGGCAAGACAAGTGCTTGGCCACAAACAATTTAACTTTCCATGTGAATTTAAAAATACGAATTTTGACATATAAGGAACCGAGAATTTCTAATGGAGAGGAATTAGCCGAAACGTATTGGATCGCCGACAAACAATAGTTAGGAAGTTTACAAACAGATTTCAATTTTGAATACCAATCAGCCGAAATAATAGAACAAACACTACCTGAATCTAAGAGAGCTGTTATAGGCTCGTTATTTAACTCAATTTTGAGAAAGGGGACCGGTGCGGGGGTATCCGCCGCAATCCTAAGACACTCTTTGGGACCTTCAAAAGATGAATTTGAAAATTGCTCGTTCCCTGAATTTACAACCTGTTTACCAGGGGCTGAGTCTCGGGAAGATGGATTAGTCGACTCAGCCGAAGCCACTAGTCACTTTTTATTATTGGCATAGGTGGAATTTGCACCAGAAGTTGAGCAGGAGGGGGTGCTATTCGAATTGGGACAATTCTTGGCGATATGTGAGAAAGCCCCACATTTAAAACAGCCTTGTGATGACCCGGCTCCATTCCTTGTCCCACTTGACTTGATCAGTGGACACTTGTTGCGCAGATGGTCAGGCGACCCGCAAGCATAACATTTACGGGGATTGACTGGTCGGCGAGGTGGAGGCTGAGTATTACTAAAGGAAGGCGGGGGTTCTTTCGCGACACGCAAAGAATCGGCGTATCTAACTCCTTCCACTGAGACGGCCAATGCTTCAAGTTCAGAGAAAGTTTGCGGGCACGCCGCGGAACACAAATATGACCTGTAGGGTGGTGAAATCCCTTCCACAATAGCTTGTACAATCTGATCCTCAGGGAAATGAAGAGCAAACACCCTAGTATAAAACTTAATGTCCTGTATGAAATCAGCCAAGTTTTCATCCAAGCGTTGTACACGGTAATAGTACTTCTGAATAAGGGAGGACCTGGCCCTAGCCGGGATGAAGTTAGCTAGCAAATGGGCATGGAAATCCTCAATAGATGATTGCTCGGCAATGGCTCTTACGATTTTATCTGAGAGAATACCAATAGCATACGGATAGATAATTCGCAAAATTTGACATGGAGAAAGAGAAAACACAAGGGCATGATCCTGAAATTCAACTAGAAATCTTAAAAATGAAATTACATCACTGGTGGTATTAACGGAAAACCTAGAGATGCCTCTGAGCAACATTGCCAATGGATGAGGCAAGCTGCTAAACCCGGGTGACATAGTAGGTAAAGGTTTCAATGGCAAGGAAGTTAATTCAGAACGGATGTTACTCAATGATGCACGACGTTCAGATTCGTTGTCCAATGGGGCAGGGATAGTTTGAGCAGCAACGGTTATCCTATTAACTTCTCCCTTGGGAGGCGCTTCCTCACTACCTGCATTCACTGTGGTGGGTAGATCGCTTTTGGGAGGAACCTCCCCTGTTAACAATTGAGTGACCTTCCTAGATAATTCAGACATATTTTCAAGCAGCGTACTAGCTTCCTTCTTCTGAACGTCATTCAACTTTAGAGACAACAGATCGTTAACCCTATTCGAAAAATGATATAGCCTAGCTTGCACACGCTTAATTTGATTAGGAGAAGGATCATTTTCATCAAAAAAACTAACTACAGAAGCTAGCCCAGTAATATTCTCCGTGATCGTGGAAAGAGAGTCGTCAATTTCTTTTTCTCCCAAATTGGGGATGGAAATGGGCAAATCTAGGGACTCTCTAAGCTTGTTTGTATCTACTGCAACCGTGCCTCCAGATTGCACATTTCTAATAGTCAATTCGTAGATCAACTCCTCCTTGCGCAAATAGTTAAGATGGAGAACATCGCGAGGGCCGGGCATGGTGACAGAACAATTTTGAAAAACTCAAAAAATTCCAGCAACTGGGAAAATAGTTAGAGTTCGGAACAAACAATGTTTAGCCGTCAAAAGGGGCTAAATTGAGACCCATTCAACCACGCTCTGCTACCACTTGTTACTGAGTTTTTCCGTGGTAGGTAGAGGTGAAAGAAGGTGCGGGTGTGAATAGGTCTCCAGCTACGAAAGCAAAATTAATTTAAAATTTAACAAGGTTATATTTTCTTTTCAAAAACAAGAAATAACAAGCATGGCAGGTACAAAGTAGCAAGTCAAAAAGGGTAGTTACAATATTTACAGGAATTGGGCTTCGCGCCCTGATTTTACACAGCTTGGGCAATCAGCTCAGTTTTACCCCAAACACGAGTTTTAACAGAGGGGCAGAAAACCCCATTCATATCTAGGAGCCCTTGCTCCAAATTACACAGAAAAGCCTCCACGAGGCATACAACACTTAATTTTCAAAAGAGCCACTCGCTCTCAAAATTTAAGCCTCTCCCAGGCCACACCAAACTCCACCTTCAAGTTGTCCTCACTGGACATAGACACAGGGGTACAATACCCAACCTACTGAGGTCTATTCAATGAAAAGGGGCAATTACATGACCTCTAAAATAACAATTTGAGAGGAGGCAATCTGCACTCCTAATACACTTGTTTTTAAAAAAAACCTAATCTGGCTCTAGGCCACTAATGCAAGGGCTAATCCCATACTACCGAGGTGACTTTAGAAAAGAGCAATTTGTTTTACATTAACGAAGAATAGGTTGAGAAAATAAGTTCACCTCAAAACAATAAGAGTGGGAGCTCGAGAGGGTTAGCACTCTCTATCCCAGAAGGTAGCTTAAAAGAGAATAGAAGAAAGATTGTTACATTTTAGGAAAAGGTTACATGGTGGAACGCTTCGCACCCGCCCCGAGAGTTAAACTGCTGAGCTAGCAAAGAAAGAATTTATTAATCGGCCATTACCTTATTGATGACCGCTGCCGAGGAAAGAGGCGCTTCCCGCCTCCTGCTATGTACTTTATACACTGAAAGATGGAACAGAAGTGGCCCGGGGACCCTAAAATCAGCAGTTTATATCCTCTCGCGGAAGGTTCTAGGCGTTAGGGGAATGAAAACACCCTCCCACAAACTTTTTATTGGCTCGGGTACAGAAACATATCCAAGTTGGGGGAAGATACATCGGATTGGTCGGAAATTACTAAAAGAAATTCGGGATTGGATAAATCTAAAACAAGGGGGAAAAGAGGGGTATACAGCCAACTTAAACAATAACAGAAAGAAATTTAGCAAGAAACAAACATTTGAAATAAAAATTTCTCCAACAAAATAGTTCTTTGACTCCGCACTAGGGTGCACTATTGTTGATCTTCAGTAGTGTCCTCTAGAAGAGAAAGTTCACACTTCTTACTTCAAGCGAAACAAAAACACATCAAAAATGACACAGTTCAAAAACTCAAAATTTTCCACGAGGTGACATCTTCTGAGAAGGTAAAGAATTAATAGCGTAGATAAAGTTCAGACTTCCTCCAGCAGAGGGGTTTCAACTGGCGCACATTTTAAATTAGCGGAGTGGAGGTGTACCTCCCGGTACAATTATTATTATATTTGCCTTTATTTGTAGTGGCAAAGTTAGGACTCATGGTCCTCTCTTACACTTAACCACACTTCATTAACATTGTACATCTGAGAGCAATATTCATAATCTTATCTTAAAACTACCATTACAAACTAGAAACAAAATATGAAACAAAATAACATAAACTCTATAAATATTCTTAGTCATGTCTTAAAACTATCATTACAAATTAAAATTTGAATGACACAAAATACCATAAGCACAGTAAACGTACATTCATACACACATTCACTCTACCAGATTCATTCTGCCTGGCGGCACACATCGAGGAGATGCTCACGGCAAGACAACTTGAAAGATTTTATGGCTCTAATGTTGTGGGGGAGAGAATTCCATATTCTAGCTCAATTTGCAACAAAGGAACGACTAAATGCTGCTGACCTGCTGAGAGGGATAGCAAGTGTACTGCCGGAGCGTGTGTTATGCTAGTGGAAAGAGGATAGGAAATTGAGTTGTGAAGATAAGTAGTATGGGATATTCTCTTTTAATACTCGAAAGATTAATACTGCCATGTGGAGGTTTCTATATTGTTCAAATTTTAGAAGGGAAAGTTGTCGATAATAAGGGGTAACATGAACATCATAGCGTAAGGAAAAGATAAATCTAATACATGAGTTCATAGCACGTTGTAATCGGTTTAAATGTTCTCTCATGGCATCAATTAGTACTACGTCACAGTAGGAAAATATAGAGAGGATAAGAGTATTTATAAGCCTAATTCTCATGTTTAGTGGCAGCATATTTTGATGATATTTTAGTGGGTGAAGGGACGCGTACACTTTTCTACAGATATTTGTAATGTGCTCTCCCCAGTTAAGATTCTCGTTTATAATTACACAAGATTTATTACCGAGTTTTCGTACAGAATAATTTTACCAGATAAAGTTAGTGGAGGAATGTTTTTGTTTTTTGCTGCACTGATTTGTTTCGTCTGCCCAACAATAATAGCTTTAGATTTTGATGGATTAATTAAAATACAGTTTTAATGAGTGTATGCATAGATATTATTTAAGTCAGAGTTCATATAACCTATTGCTTGATTGATATCTAAAATTTTGGAATGATAATAGATTTGTAGATCGTCAGCATACAAGTGGTATTTACAGTGTCTTAGCCATGTCAATATATTGTTAATATAGATAACAAAGAGAAGTGGTCCAAGTACAGAGCCTTGTGGTACTCCTGAATATTTCATTACCCATTCGGATGACCTATTCTGAAGAATTATGCATTGTTTTCGTTCCGTAAGATATGAGAGAAAGAATTCTAGGGCTGTCTGTCCAAGGCGAAGCGATTTCAATTTAGCAACCAGTACATCTATATTTACTGTGTCAAAAGCGCTGCTAAAATCAAGAAGTGTAAGTAACGTCACCTGCCCTTCATCCATAGCACGTCTCATGTCATCTGTAACTTTCAGCGGGGCAGGGGCCGTACTGTGTCCCTTTTTGAAACCCGATTGTAAAGGGTCAAGTAGTTTGTATTTATTTAAATAGTCGGTTAATTGCACATGTACTATGCGTTCAAGAGGCTTAGAGATAGATGAAAGTATGCAAACAGGTTGATAATCTGTTATAAGTACAGGTGAGGAAGTTTTGGGGACAGGATTTATAATGGCATTTTTCCACATTCATGGAAAGAGGCCACTTGTGAGGCACGTGTTGTATATATGAGTAATGGCGGGAAGAATAATGTCAATGATGTGATGTATTATGAGTATGGGTATTTCATCAGGTCCTACGGCAGATGATGTGATTGATGATACCTCGCATTTCACGTCAATCTCTGTGACTTCGCGAAATTCAAAGAATGGCCTATTTGGTGGTGGCTGGTTCAGAAGAGATTTTATAGTCTGTGATATTGTGTGTATTTCTGGTTTAATTTTTATTTCAGGAAAATGAGCATTCCATCTCTCCAGAGAGATGTCTGGATTACATGGCTGGGGCAAAGCTTTCCCAATTCCAATGGAACGAAGTTGTTTCCAAGTGTTTGACACATTTAAATTTCCAGCCAGGTGATTGTAAAATTTCTTATTTCGAATTATTACTTTAATTCTATTCCGAAGTGTCCGATACTGTTCAAGCACACTGGAAGAGTGTGTGCGTCTGTAGAGCCGATGTAGCACGTCACAGTGAGACATCATTTGTTTAATGTCATCGGTCAGCCATGGAGAAGGAGGTCGGGAGACTTTGGCCATACGCTTAGGTGCATGTTTATCAAGGAGACCAAGTATAAGTGAACTTAAAGTTTCAACTTTCTTATCGATACTGTTTATATTTCTTATGTCATCTCAAGGACTATTCAAGGCGTCAACCCTCAGATGATCTAAGTTTATATGTTTAATGTCCCTGAATGTGATGTATCTGGACTTATACTTCGGTACTTTGAGCGAGTAAGACAAGTATATTAAGTCATGTGTCGATATGCTAGGGGTAGGAATTTGTCTATGTGATACTATTTTCTGTGGGTTGTTAGTGATCATTAAGTCAATTAGTGTATGTGAAGATGAGGTATGATTTGTCGGTTTTAGTGGAAGTATTGTCATATCCCACGTCTGGAAAATACTTAAGAGTTGCTTTGTATCTCCAGCCTGTTCCAATAAATTAGTATTGAAGTCTCCAAATATTAAAATATATTCATAAGCAGGCGATAGTCTCTGCAGGATGTCTTCAATGTCTGAGAGGTGACCTACCCGTGGTGGCCGATAAACAACTCCTATTAGGGCTTTAACTGTTGTCACATTGATGCCGGCAAAAATGAACTCAGGTCTCGGGTCAGCACAGTGGGCAGATGTGCATACGATTTTACATTTAATATCATCTCTACAGTACAAGGCTACTCCTCCACCTCTTTTATTTATTCGGCCATGCCTGTAAATATTATAGCCCGTTATGTGTACCATACTACTAGGGATAGTTGCGCGTAACCAGCTCTCACCGATACAAGCTACGTGTACATTGCTGTTTTCAAGGAGAGCTGTTAGCTCCTCATGATGAGCAGGTAGGGACTGAGAATTTAAATGAATGCAGTTCAATGAACGTGCGTTGGCCTGAAATACTTTCACTAATGAACTCTGGCAGCGGGGTGTCTCCGTTCTCGGATAGGAGAGGTTAGGGGTAGGGGGACAATCAAGTCCACAGCTGGCAGTGGTTTTAACAGTACTCATCACACAAAGCAGAATACCAAGAAGAATACATGCTTCTTACCTGCGTATTTCCTGTGATATCGTGCCGGCTTTTCATGCACTCAATCACATTCACACTCAATAATAAAACACTATAATACGAACTTAACTAATCCACATTGTCGTTACTTCACACTGTTTCACCCCCTAGCCGCTTGAATAAATTGTTAAGTTCAGCTCGTGTGGTCACTTGAATTTTCTTCCCATCAGAGCTTAAAATAATGATACGTCCATCCTTAGTTCCTACAGATTTCTGACCGAAGTGGTCATGTGCGGCGTTTAGTATGTCCTTTCTCGTTGCTGTTAGCGATTCTATTATCAGCATACCCGATCCCTTCAGCGATTTCTTTGCACGCCAGATACGGTCACGTTCGTGATATCGTGTGAACTTTATTATGATGGGCCTTTTCCCTCCCATCACTACCTCAGCTGTAGTTCTTCTTGGTTTCCCAATCATGTGACAGCGATCTAAATTGTCCAATGTCAAGTCTATCCCTAGGTGGGATTTCACAACACCGAACACCTTATCATAGACACCCTCGTTCGGAGCTTCTACCACCCCGTGGAGTAATAGGCAGTTTCTCCTGCTGTACTGCTCTGCTTCGTCGGTTAGGTCGTCCTGTTTGGAGATCTGGGTATGCATTTCGGTATGTTCAGACTTCACCTCCTGCACCTTCAGCTCTGAACGACTGGAACTCAAGGGTGAGTGCGTCTAGGGAAACATCGCCGGGGTTGGTATCATGGTGGCGCATGTTGCCTTCTCGAAGCGAGCTTGGATGTCATTTAGCTTTTCTTCGAATGAAGAAATGCGCTTGTTCAATGACTTTAGAGACATTGTGAATGAATGTATGCAACCACTGAGTGTTATTTAGTTATGAAACTTGATCTAGTACGAGGACGGTTTGAAAAGTTCTCGGAATCACCGCTAGATGTCAGTGCTAGAGCAACAAGGTTCCTGCGCAATAATCACACATCCTTTGTGAGTGAACACGTGGCACGTCAGTGCTCTAGCTGCAGGAGTGTGGTAGTGACGACTCGTTGTTTTTGTTCCCTCGTAGTGATTTGTGACAATGGAAAAAACTGAGATTCGAGCAGTGATTAAATACTTTGTAAAGAAAGGTATGAAAGCAAAGGAAATTCATGCCGACTTTCAGAACACATTGGGGGACTCTGTTCCTTCATTTTCAACTCTTGCCAAGTGGACCAGCGAGTTTAAATTTGGTCGGGAGAGCTTGGATGATGATCCGCGTAGTGGACGCTCAAAAAGTGTTAAGACCCCAGAATTTATCGCAAAAGTGCATAAAATGGTCATGGAGGATCGTCGACTGAAAGTGCGGGAGATTGCTGAAGCTGTAGAGATGTCTTCTGAATGGGTATATTATATTTTAACCTAAGAATTGGGTATGAAAATATTATCTGCAAGATGAGTGCCGCGGCTCTTGACATTGGACAATAAACGCACCTGATTGGAAATGTCCAAACAAAGTCTGGCCCGTTTTCAGTGCAACCAACAAGATTTTTTGCGCCGGTTTGTGACTACAGATGAAACTTGTGTCCACTACTATACCCCAGAGACAAAACAGCAGTCAAAGCAGTGGAAACATGCTGATTCACCACCACCAAAGAAATCAAAGGCAGTGCGTTCAGCTGGAAAGGTCATGGCCTCAGTTTTCTGGGATGCAAAAGGCATTCTGCTGATAGATTATCTTCCTACTGGCCAAACAATTACAGGGCAATACTATGCAAAACTCCTAGACTAACTACAGGAAAAGATACGTGAAACAAGGCCTGGTTTGGTAAGAAAAAAGGTCATCTTTCATCAGGACAACGCTCCGCCGCACACAAGTGTTATTTCCACGGCAAAACTTCATGAACTGGGGTACGAATTGTTGCCACATCCACCTTATTCATCTGATTTGGCACCATCAGACTTTCATCTATTCCCCAAGCTGAAAATTTTCCTCGGTGGATGGAGATTTTCTACAAGAGAAGAACTGACAGCCGAATTGGAGAGGTATTTTGCAGACCTGGAGGAATCTCATTTTCGAGATGGGATCAAGGCATTGGAACATCACTGGACCAAATGCATTAGTCTACAGGGAGACTATGTTGAAAAATAAAGGCAGTTCCACCGAGGTAAGATACTTAATTCTAGTACATTCCGAGAACTTTTCAAACCACCTACGTACACACAAATTGTAGTTAAACTTGCTGATTTGCTAGGTGGTTTACGGAGCTCTCTCACATGCACTTCTTCACTGCCGCCATGTTTAACAGTATATTGAAACCAGTGTAACAATTAAAATTCGCTTCTTTGGTGACAACCAGTAAAAGTTGGTTTACATCGCACTGACACAGATAGGTCTTATGGTGACGATGGGTTGGGAAAGCACCAGGAGAGAGAAGGAAGCAGCCATGGCCTTAATTACGGTACAGCCCCAGCGTTGGCCTAGAGTGAAAATGGGAAACCATGGAAAACCATCTTCAGGGCTGCCGACAGTAGGGCTCGAACCCACTATCTCCCGAATACTGGATACTGGCCACACTTAAGCGACTACAGTCTTATTTAAAAATCTTGTTGAACATTGTACCAAATTAAAATTGTGCTTTCCAGAAATCTAGAAAGAAAAGAAGAGATTTTTGATAAAAGTTAATATGAAAGTAGGGGGTTAAACTATCAGTAGAAGCATTTACTCCCATGTCTCTTGTCCCCACGAGCGGGCTCCACCCTGCATGTTCCTTTATATTGTGCGTGATTCACATGCCCAATCAAAAGAACAGCCCCAAATTAGCCTAGTGCGACATTCCGTTCAAGGATATTTATTGACAATGACAGTAAAAAAAGAGCAATTTAAAATTCCCAGTAGAGGCCGAGTGTGGTTGCTGTATGACAGTAGTGAGGAGGCAGCATGACCATGGAAATAAAGCGAGGATGATGTAGCGAGGGAGTGTGCTGTTTAAAAGGGCCTAATATCTTGGGCCATTGGCCCCTAATTGTATGAGATGAAATTAAATGTAACAATAATTAAAATTTTAAAATATTTCCACCGACTAGAAGAGCCTCTGATAAATGGAGGGTCCATGTTCACGTTATGCCCTGTGTGCACATCCAGGATGATTTCACATCATTGAATTGACCATGGAGGTACCTTACTTGGTCGTTTAACAAGACAAGGAATTGAAGGGAAATCAAACAATCTATGAATGCTATCCAAACGTATACCAACCCACTGTGTTGCTTGTGGATATGCAGTGTAGAGCTGACGGTTTCAATTGTGTCTTACTCCTTCTCCACCTTATTTTCTTATTTAACAGGTTGGAAGATGAATTTCCAGCCCTCGTCAACGATGCCGCCTCCACCGGCTTTGGCACAGCTTTCGCCAACCTCTTGGGGAAGGGAGACCTAGCATTCCCCTCCTGCTGTGCCAGCTTATGTTTCCAGACTGGCACAGGCTTGTTTTTGGTTGAAGGCTGGGATGACACCACCTTCAAGCTATTACTCTACATGGCATTTCTCACAGGTGCAACAGCTGCCTTGGGCACAGTGATCTTCACAGGTATTGGTGAAAAATATGAGAAACTTGGTAGATTCTGCGCTATCATGCTGAAGTCTAGTTTCTTTACAAGTGCATTCATGGAATGAAACTTACGGCACACTTCCTGGTAGGAAAGGCCATCCAGTGTCTTGATTTTCTGGATCTTCTTCTCATCGAAATAGACCAGACAGTTTCTATCTTGAAATGAACAAAGTCCAGGGCAGTTAGTTCAACTGTAAGGAGGTGTGCACTCTTCCGTGCCATGAGCTCCTCTTCACATGTACCACATACTGATTCAAACAGAATGATATCATATGTCCGAACCTGTGCACTGCAAGGGAGGCGGGCCGCACATTGCAACAATAGGTTTTTCTGGTAATAGTGACAACCTGAAGAAGACAATGAAGGCACCAGTGGCAACTCATGCCACAGTTCTTCATGTCTTCCATCAACTCATCGTCAGTGTTCAATTGAGATCATGGCAGATGACTCTGTGAACCAAATTCAAGGATTTGTGCCCTTCCATTTTGATGGATCACACTTAAGCAACTGATCAGCATGAAATGCAGTGTGCATTTTCAACAACAAATCACCATTGCTCATTTTCTTCTAGCCTTCAAGTTTGCCACAGACACCTTCGATGTGTCTACTGAACAAGATAAGACTTTCCCAGCCTGAAATCCTCCCCATTGGTTCTGGTAGCAACCAGGGACCTAGGGAAGCTTGATCCCATGCTTTCATGCTGTGCTTGTTCCCAGTGAGGTTGCCCCTCTCAGGGAATCAAAAGTTAAAATCTTGGGTGGCAGACTACTCTGGGCAGACTCGAGACTTTTGAAGCCATGCCCAAAACCATCCTCCCTAAATGAGACCCATTCCGATCGAAGGCCTATCTAGCTGAACCAAGAAGCCAAGGCAAAACGCACCTGGTCATAGCAGGTATTGGCTGGGTTCTGATGTTGGACGATGCCTAATAAGGACTGACTGAGGCAATGAACAATCGGACTCCCTTCCTCAAATCACCCACAGTAGTGCAATAGCATACACAGAGTGGTAAGTATAGATTAAAAATAAAATAAATAATTAATAATATGTTCTGTTCGCAATCAGCTGTGCGGGGACCTGCGTTGTCAGGTGGATACTAGTGCTGAGTACATGGCGCTCCCACCCAACAGGCTATGTTGAACATGCAAGAGGCCTCTCCCCAAGCAGCAATCACATCAAATTTCAATTGTCTACAATCAACCCATAATGAATTTTTTTAAAGAGGGGACCAATGGCCATATGACCCTTTTAGTCATACGACAGGCAGGGGATACCGTGGGTGTATTCTTCATATGGATCTCCCACCCATACGGGGTACCAATATGAGGAAGCCATCTCAATGAAGTCACATAGGGAGAGGTCCAGAATGCAAGAGTATTAAAAGGAACAAATTTAGACTCAGACCACTATTTCTCCAAAATAAAGATAAGATTCCCATTTAAAAAAAAAAAAAATGGCTTTACATCACACTGACACTGATAGGTCTTACAGCGATAATGGGATAGGAAAGACTTAGGAGTAAAAAGAAGTGGCCATGGCCTTAATTAAGGTACAGCCCAGCATTTGCGTGGTATGAAAATGGGAAAACATGGAAAACCATCTTCAGGGCTGCCAACAGTGGGGTTTAAACCCACTATCTCCCGGATGCAAGCTCAGAGCTGCATATCCCTAACAGCATGGCCAGCTCACTGCTAAGATTCCTATCTAGGAACACTAAGAAAACCAAGTCATTCAAGCTTACTAAGTTTGATTTAGAGAAACATTCAACTTGCAATCACTTCACAGAGAAATTATAAGCACTGGAATGTAGCAATTGGGATGAATTGAGGAAGAATCTAGTGAAAGTTGCCACCAAGACTGTTCTGTTGCTAAAACAGGAGAAGCGGTGACGCGGAGACAGACAGCCTGGCTAAAGTGGATCTCACAGAAGACAGTACAACAGGGATAAGTTCACAGAGCAACAGAAGTTAACTACCAGAACCACCAGACAAGTAAAATGTCAGTTTATAAAAGACCAACAAATACAATTGGATGAAGACTTCAAGAAGAACAGTTGCAGAAAATTCTACAGAAGCTTTAAACAGAACCTCCGTCACTGTAACCCA
The DNA here is from genome assembly GCF_040414725.1 of Anabrus simplex. Taxonomy (NCBI): domain Eukaryota; kingdom Metazoa; phylum Arthropoda; class Insecta; order Orthoptera; family Tettigoniidae; genus Anabrus; species Anabrus simplex. The sequence goes on along the minus strand of NC_090269.1, from coordinate 139,774,846 downwards.
CCCAGCCTCCACTTCAGAGGACCAGATGAGAAGATAGCCTATTATGATACAGAAAACTCTTACCTTCTGGCAAAGTACTTTGAGAACCTCCTTAACTGTGAATCGCCTGGTACATTCTTTGCTTATCGAGACAGCAACAAGCAACCAAACTCTCAACCACCGACCAAAGAAGTGGTCGAAATCATTCAATCCTTGAAAACAAACAAAGCATCGGGAGAAGACTCAATAATAGCCCAACTATGGAAGCAAGCTGATGATAGGACGATCAACAATTTGATGAAAAGCCTACACAATATTTGGGAGACTGAAACATTACCTAGTGACTTGACTTCTGCTTTGATTCATCCCTTGCACAAGAAAGGAGACTTGACCAACATGAACAATCATCGAGGAATTTGACTGGTACATGACACACACAAAATTTTCTCCAAGGTTTTATTAAACAGAGTTGAACCACTACTAGGAGAATACAAAGGGAGATTAAGAAAAGGGCGGTCGTGTACTCAACAGATACTAAACATTTTTTATTTAATTTTTTACAATTTACTTTATGTCACACTGACACAGATGGGTCTTATAGTGATGATGGGATAGGAAAGGCCTAGGAGTACCGGTAGGAAAGAATCAGCCATGGCTTTAATTAAGGTACAACCCCAGCATTTGCCTGGTGTGAAAAAGGGAAACCATGGAAAATCATCTGCTGGATGCAATCTTACAGCTGTGCACCCCTAACCACACGGCCAACTAGCCCAGTGATACTAAACCCGATGTCAGTGTTACAACAGGTAAAAATGGCTGGTAAGAAACATGTTATTGTCTTTGCCAACTTAAAAAGCCATATTACTGTCATGAAAATCCTGCAGGAACTAGAACTTGACCAGAAGGCCAAGCGGACTTTAAATATCACCAGATCATGAGTGAAGTTCAGAGGAACGCTCTCAGAATGTTTTGAAAACAAGATGGAGTAAGGCAGAGAGACAATCTTTTTCCACTTCTCTTTAACTGTGCGTTGGAAAAGGTAGTAAGAGAGTGTGAAAGGAGTTAGCTAGACAAGGGACTCCATGTGGTGTCTCTCTGGGACACAAGCGGAGTGGACTCATTACTGACTGCCTGACACTTTTGCCTAATTCAATAGAAATTTCACTGAAACAACGCAATATTCTCAGACAACATGCAGCAATGGTAAGGCTATACATTTCACATGAGAAAACATAATACATCGTGAGCATTGGTGAATCTCCTAGAGCACTGCATCTAGAGCAGAAAATGATCATGATAACCAACAGGTTTAAGTACCTGGGAGAATGGCTGGAAACCAATCTCTCCAAACTTGAGTTAACAAGCTATAACTGGCATACCAACTGACAAAGAACACCTACAATTAAAAGGGCATAACTATAGAGTCCGTCCCACAATGTTAGTAATATGAGGCACCACTATATGGTGCACGTGATGTAAGTAGAGGTAAGTAGAATGGCACTGGTGTCAACTGTTCGTTGTTGGTTTGATATGGCTGTTTCGCTTTTCTTGCCGTGCGGACAGTAAGCGCCACGGCCATTGAAAAAAGCCTCTCAAAGGGAGTGTGACCCCAAAGGGGCCATGTTCTCATGATAGAGATTGGTCTGGATGTGCAAAAATACATTAGAGCTACTACATTACTTTTTTCTTTTCTTTCATAAGCCCATACAATTTAATTAACAAAGTTTTATTCCACCTACTCAATCACAGATAGTGGCGCTGAGAGCTAGACGCGTGTAAGTGTGCTCCGCAACTCACCTGCCTAAATCGCAAGACAACTAGCAAGTCGTAATCGGGAGTGTAATTCGAAAGTTTAGGATACAAACTCATCGTGTGTGCAACTATGACCCTCAAAGAAGTGAAGGAAAGAATTACAGGCTTCAAAAAGCAAATGGCTCAATTCCAAGCCTGCCTGGAGGAAGCCATGACTGCTCCCACCAGCAGTGCTACCAACCCCAGCGATGTTCTGACTGTGCTTCAAACAGACTTCCGAACCTTTCGAAATTCCATCTGTGCTGGAAGGATAATAATTCATGTATCCGGTAAGAAAGACAATGTCGCTGATATTGAGAAACGACTGGAAATTCAGGAGGCTCGGAGTGATGAAGCGGAACAGTACAGTAAGCGTAATTGTCTCCTTCTGCACGGAGTGAGCGAGATGCCTAAGGAGGGCATCTATGGAAAGGTCATTGAAACTTTCCGTCATAAACTGAAAGTCGAACTGTCCATGGACTCCATCGATCGCTGTCATCGACTGGGACGGCAACGTAGATCGACTGCTGATGTAGTGACTGAGGGTAATCGGCCTATCATAATAAAATTCCTCCGCTACCACCAGCGGGATCAAGTTTGGCGTGCTAAACGACAGCTGAAAGGCTCCAAACTACTCATAACTGAATCTCCGTTATTGGACATTATAAATTTTCCAGCTAACTCATTCTTGGCAACCAAGACCATTTATATTGGTATTATAAATTTACTCATTCTGGACAAATATTTCAGATTCCCTATGGGAATCAACATCTATGTCATCTGATGGCCAAGCAGGCATCAAATGTTTGATAATGAGACAAAGTCTCTAGTGCATTGGCACTGCCGGTGGCTCCAGTTAGCCTACGCAGTGGCCTCCACGGTATGCACTAGCCAGCGTATTGGTAGGTGTGCTAGGTACCAACTGATGAGCCCACCCTAGCACACGAGGGCAAAACGCTGGCAACCAAGAATGAGTTAGCTGGAAAATTTATAATGTCCAATAACGGACCATTTATATTGGTATTACCGGGCGAGTTGGCCATGCGCGTAGAGGCGCGCGGCTGTGAGCTCGCATCCGGGAGATAGTAGGTTCGAATCCCACTATCGGCAGCCCTGAAGATGGTTTTCCGTGGTTTCCCATTTTCACACCAGGCAAATGCTGGGGCTGTACCTTAATTAAGGCCACGGCCGCTTCCTTCCAACTCCTTGGCCTTTCCTATCCCATCGTCGCCATAAGACCTATCTGTGTCGGTGCGACGTAAAGCCCCTAGCAAAAAAAAAAAAAAAAAAAAAAAAAAATATTGGTATTATAAATTTACTCATTCTGGACAAATATTTCAGATTCCCTATGGGAATCAACATCTATGTCATCTGATGGCCAAGCAGGCATCAATTTTTGATAATGAGACAAAGTCTCTAGTGCATTGGCACTGCCGGTGGCTCCAGTTAGCCTACGCAGTGGCCTCCACGGTATGCACTAGCCAGCGTATTGGTAGGTGTGCTAGGTACCAACTGATGAGCCCACCCTAGCACATGAGGGCGAAACGCTGGCAACCAAGAATGAGTTAACTGGAAAATTTATAATGTCCAATAACGGACCATTTATATTGGTATTATAAATTTACTCATTCTGGACAAATATTTCAGATTCCCTATGGGAATCAACATCTATGTCATCTGATGGCCAAGCAGGCATCAATTTTTTATAATGAGACAAAGTCTCTAGTGCATTGGCACTGCCGGTGGCTCCAGTTAGCCTACGCAGTGGCCTCCACGGTATGCACTAGCCAGCGTATTGGTAGGTGTGCTAGGTACCAACTGATGAGCCCACCCTAGCACATGAGGGCGAAACGCTGGCAACCAAGAATGAGTTAACTGGAAAATTTATAATGTCCAATAACGGACCATTTATATTGGTATTATAAATTTACTCATTCTGGACAAATATTTCAGATTCCCTATGGGAATCAACAGGGAATCAACATCTATGTCATCTGATGGCCAAGCAGGCATCAATTTTTGATAATGAGACAAAGTCTCTAGTGCATTGGCACTGCCGGTGGCTCCAGTTAGCCTACGCAGTGGCCTCCACGGTATGCACTAGCCAGCGTATTGGTAGGTGTGCTAGGTACCAACTGATGAGCCCACCCTAGCACACGAGGGCGAAACGCTGGCAACTAAGAATGAGTTAGCTGGAAAATTTATAATGTCCAATAACGGACCATTTATATTGGTATTATAAATTTACTCATTCTGGACAAATATTTCAGATTCCCTATGGGAATCAACATCTATGTCATCTGATGGCCAAGCAGGCATCAATTTTTTATAATGAGACAAAGTCTCTAGTGCATTGACACTGCCGGTGGCTCCAGTTAGCCTACGCAGTGGCCTCCACGGTATGCACTAGCCAGCGTATTGGTAGGTGTGCTAGGTACCAACTGATGAGCCCACCCTAGCACACGAGGGCGAAACGCTGGCAACCAAGAATGAGTTAGCTGGAAAATTTATAATGTCCAATAACGGACCATTTATATTGGTATTATAAATTTACTCATTCTGGACAAATATTTCAGATTCCCTATGGGAATCAACATCTATGTCATCTGATGGCCAAGCAGGCATCAATTTTTGATAATGAGACAAAGTCTCTAGTGCATTGGCACTGCCGGTGGCTCCAGTTAGCCTACGCAGTGGCCTCCACGGTATGCACTAGCCAGCGTATTGGTAGGTGTGCTAGGTACCAACTGATGAGCCCACCCTAGCACACGAGGGCGAAACGCTGGCAACCAAGAATGAGTTAGCTGGAAAATTTATAATGTCCAATAACGGACCATTTATATTGGTATTATGGTGGATGGTGCCTGCGCGGTTTGAGCATAAACATTTAATCCCGGTTGTGAAATTTCAACAATTTTGTCAGCCATAGTGGCTATGGTGTCCAGATCATCTTTACTCGTAGCTAATATAGAACGTGCGGTAACAGGAAGCCTCTGCATAAATATGGTTTTCAAGAAATCGTCCTTGACTTGCGTACCGGCTAAAGTTCGCATCTCACGTAAGAGTTGAGTTGGCTTCTTATCACCTAATTCTAATTCTGTTAATAATTTCGTCACTTTCCTATTCTCTGACTCTTCAAATTCCTGAATTAGTCGTGCTTTAAGCTCTGTGAACGGAGTGGTAGATAGTGGTCGAGATAAAAAGTCGGAAATTAATTCTACAATATCCGCTTCTAATGACGCAACAACATGATTAAATTTCGTGGTTTTGTTAGTGATACCCAACATAGTAAACTGTGTTTCAACTTGAAGAAACCATACCTTTATGTTTTTCTTCCAGATGGGTGGAATCTTCACTGAAATGCGAGCAATACCCGCTTCGTTCCATACTGTTGTTGGCGGTGGATTTGTTTCGTTGCTGGCATCGGTCATTTTCACATTTGACTAACCACAAAATGTGTTCCGCACCGTATTTTAATATCATGTCGGGAGTCACCAATGTAGTTATTGATGATGATTATGTACTTGAATAATGGAACAGGGATGGTGTATTAATGTGTTTAATTAACACTCCAACTATCGTGGGGATGAAAGTAAAAAAACATGAATAATAATCAGAGAGAATAAAGATAATATTAGAAGCACAGAACATCAATATATAAAAGTCTTCGAAACCCTAACAAAGTTCAAGGAGTTTATAACACATATATGAGTTTATACACATATATTGATACTAGAGGCCGTCACAACATCATACAACAGCCTAACCTCATGCTCTGTGGTGAAGCTATACCTTTTCAGAAGCCTGTAAAAAACCTTTTTTTTTTTTTTTTTTTTTTTTGTTAGCGGCTTTACGTCGCACCGACACAGATAGGTCTTATGGCGACGATGGGATAGGAAAGGCCTAGGAGTTGGAAGGAAGCGGCCGTGGCCTTAATTAAGGTACAGCCCCAGCATTTGCCTGGTGTGAAAATGGGAAACCACGGAAAACCATCTTCAGGGCTGCCGATAGTGGGATTCGAACCTACTATCTCCCGGATGCAAGCTCACAGCCGCGCGCCTCTACGCGCACGGCCAACTCGCCCGGTGTAAAAAACCTAGGTGTTGTCATGAATGACACATTAAACTGGAATGACCATATAACAAGTGTCTGCAGAAAAATATATGCATCTCTTCACCCCCTAAAAATGAAACAATCCATTCTTCCATACAGTATGAAAATAAAACTTATTCAAACTCTCATTTTTCCAATAATTTATTACTGTGATGTTGTATTAACCGATGCAACTGCAGAACAAACTATGAAACTTCAAAGGGCAATGAACTCTTGCATATGATTTATATTTTGTTTGAACTTTAGGACACATATTTCCCCCTATTATGATAAGTTATCCTGGCTGAAAATCGATCAACTAAGAAATTTACATACTGCGACACTAATTTTTTGACTTCTGAACGAATCTACACCTGAATACCTATCCTCACATTTTAACTTCCTCTCATCTATCCATGGACATAATACCAGATCGACTTCTACCCTTATGATACCGGTTAATCATTCATCTGTATACAGCCAATCTTTCCAAGTGTCTGGGGCAAGGCTATGGAACACACTCCCTGTCAGTATACGTAATAGCACTTCAACAGTCTCATTTAAAATGTCTTGTCAAGATTTCCTCTTAAATACGTGATCAGCTTGTATGAATGTTAGTGTGTATGAATGCAAGTGTGATTTAGAACTATTGTTAGGTGATGTAGATATAGATAGGCTAGATAATATTAATCATTAAAAAAAATAACAATTATAATCTCTTATAATATTACTTCATAAATTTATGTAGTTCCTAGGGACTGTTAATGTTATTTTTCCAAATTATGTGATTATGGACAGTATGTAGTGGTTAAGTGTAAGAGAGGGCCGTGAGCCCTAACTTCGCCACATACAAAGGCATAAAATAAATAATAAATAAATACTATACAATAATTGTAATGCCTATGTATACATTACAATGTGTTGTTAGGGGACTAGTTTCGACCCGGTGTGGGTCATCTTCAGCCTAAATAAGGTACACTTTTATTTGTTTATTTGTTGTGGACTGTTTCTGGATATCGATGAATAAAAGTGTACCTTATTTAGGCTGATGATGACTCACACAGGGTCGAAACTAGTCCCCTAACAACACATTGTAATGTATACGTAGGCATTACAATTATTGTATAGTACTGAGTAGGTGGAATAAAACTTTGTTAATTAAATTTTATGTAATCTTAATTCAATATGGAACCAAAGAAATGAAATTTATAACCTTAGATTTCATAAGCCCCGAGATTAAAGGATGTTATCGTCTGACACCATGAGACTTTCAAATTTTGCGGGCCTCTTTAGCTGCTTTTCTTCTGCAGTGGTTGGTAACAAAATCTCTGTCTCTTCATTGGTGGAAATGACATCTTAATGTTCTGGGGATAGGTGGGATGGTCCCTGACAGGCATAATGTACACATCCCTCCTCCAGAATCATTCCTAGATAAGAATGGCAGCATTGTAACTAACCTATTATGTTCTAATCCTTGCAGGGCAGACTATATTTCTACCATAAAAGTATTTCTCCCATAACAGTAAAATAAAGCTCTACCAGACAGTCATCCATTCCAAAGCCTTAAATGCTTTATGATTTCTAATATACAGCAGGAAGAGACTTGTGGACAAACTTGAAATCCAGGAGAGAAAAAATAGGTGAAAATTTATGCCGAGCCACGCAAGCTTTATAACATCTTAAGGAAGTTGAAAAGATGATTCAGAGAGAGATGTGTTCATTGAGATGTACAGCCCTCTCCCAGAAGTACAGTATTTCTCCAAATCCAAGACAACCCACCCTCCTGTTTTCCTTCAAAAAATATAAATCGGGCTTAAAAAGTGCTTTGTGAAATCTTCTGAATGTCTTTTTTGTACAGTACACATTTTCAGACTATCTTTGTCTTCACGCCAACGCAGAACATTGGCTTTAGTTACTCCGTATTTTCTTGCAGCTGCACAGTTATTCTTTATTTCCATGAGTTTAACAACCATTAACTTAAAATTGGCATCATAATATTGATGAAAACCTATTGAAAATTTTCCGGCAATACCTGTTTTACGTGCCTTTAAAGTACGATGATCAATCACAAAAATATTCCTGCTGTCTGTAAAACTGTTAATTTTACTAAGTGTCAGGTACAGTAGACACCTTATAACTTTGCCAAGGAGAAGCCATGACCTCTCTAAGAATTAGAAAGATCACATTTTTTGATGCCATTTGAGAAACGCTTTTGTGGAAGCTAATACAGGGACTTTAAGAAAAGTATATTCAGGGGTTTGATGTTCGCCCGGTCGCCCCGGCTGCGAGTCTGTCTCCCACCATGTAGAATGTCATTCTCTCTTCACTATTTTCCGAAAACTAGTGATGTTACAGAGGTGTAATGTACAACTGGTCACCACGGCTATAAATGTAGCCTATAGGCCTAATAAAGACGCAGACGTTGAAGGTCAAGTTTTATGTGCGTGAGGGGGTTAAACGGAATCAGTGTGGTTACCATGGTAACTGCCAGTGATGTTTTACTGTTAGTTCATGCATGCAAGACAACCCTTGATTTTACCACATGATATTCTGAGAAAAGACGTTGTCTTGGATTCGGAGAAATACTGTACATTTACTTTCAAAACCTAATGAAGAGTAGCACATGGCATTCTCTATTGCAGAAGTAGCTACCAGCATTGCTGTTGGCTAACGTGAAATGTGTTGTGATGTCACTGCCAGGAATGATGAGAATTATATTCTGTTACCAACCCTCACAGTATAAAAGCACAAATAAAATGGAATGTGTAAATGAAACAATGTATACTTTTTGAGACATAAGCCTATAGGCTCCGTGCGCTGATGGGAGAAATGCACCACTACGCTGCGAGTGGCAAACATTGTAAGTTATTGCGTTTCACCGCGCACATATCCGCTGTCGTCTCACCATGTGCTGCCATGGCCGACTAAATAATAACAGTGGGATTTCAGAGTGTTTTATGCAACAACAATTGGCCAGATTATTACGAAATTGCAGAAAGTGGTCATGTAATAAATTTACAAGGAAAACAGTTCGCAGGAAATAGCAACAGAGCAATAACTGCAAATGTGATCAGAAAGAAACATTGGTTCACTAGATATCCTACCATTTCACGAGAGGCAACGTAGTCATTTATGTATTAGTAGTGGAGCGGTGATAACGAGATTAGTGTTCATATACACATTCAACAAGGCTGTCTTCAGAAAAATATCCCTGGTCTATTTCTAATACTATATCATGTTAGCGGAGGTTAATGCTGCGAGGAAGGTGATTAATTTTAATTTTAAATAATTTTAAACATAACCATGTTTTCTACGGAAGGCCTTGGTAACAATCATTATGGCAAATAATTGTTTCCATGAAATTATTATTATTATTATTATTATTATTATTTAGCGTATGGCTTATACAGACAATATCAGTAATATATATACATATTTACAGCTGAGAAACAAATTAATTTGTGCTTCACAATTGAATATCAAGTTTTTCAATCCAACGTCCAGCTTCTGGAGATACCAGCAGGAAGTCATCATCACCGTGATACGCTCGAATTTTACATTCCCTGACGATATGATGAACAGTCTGGTGTGGAGCTCTGCAGTCACAGTCTGGATTAGGTAGCTTTTTCCACTTATGGAGAGTGGCTCTGCACCAGCCATGTCCTGTTCTGATTCTATTCAGGGCAGTCTAGGTCTTGTGTGGTAGGTGAGATCCACTTGGAAGTTCGGGACCTGAGAAGAAGGTATGAAAGCGTACATCCGTTGCTGTTTCCCATCTACTTTTCCACTCATCAAGAGATTTAAAATCCTTAGCATCCATGTTAGCAGCATCACGCAGAGTTGGATGGCGTGATTTCAGTCTATTAAGATTCAGAAGTGGCAGGTCACTATTCACAGGTAAACTAGGATTTCTTGAGATCTTGTGGAATTCCTTCATAAGGGCATTAGATCGGCGTAGATCAGGTGGCATTATACCAGTTAGCAGTGGAAGCCAATGAACTGGAGTAGATGTGATTGCGCCAGATATGATGCGCATTGTGGTATTAAGCTGGGTGTCAACAAGCCTTGTATGATGACTGTTCATCCAGACAGGTGCAAAATACTCAGCACTTGAATACACCAAACCCAGGGCTGAAGATCGCAAAGTGGTTGCTAAAGATCCCCAGGTAGTTCCACACAGTTTATGAAGGATGTTATTTCGAGACTTCAACTTATGTGCTAAGTTCAGGAGGTGTTGTTTGAAGTATAGTGTACGGTCCAAGATGACACCAAGGTATTTTGGGTTCCAGTTATGACGAAGAATTCTCCCTCTGAAACTAACATTCAGTTTCACGTTCGCCAAACGATTATTTAAATGGAAGCAAGACACTTCTGTTTTACTCACACTGGGTTGAAGTCTCCAGATTTTGAAGTAATTTTCCAGTAAAGACAGGTCTTTGGTCAGAATCTCTTCAGTCGTCTCCATTACCTGATCTTGTACAGCTAGAGCCAAGTCGTCGGCATAGCAGAATTTTCTGGATGAAGTGTCAGGAAGGTCAGAGAGATATAAGTTGAACAATAATGGTGAGAGAACTGATCCTTGGGGCAATCCGTTGTTTAGCTTCCTCTCCTTGCTTATCTTGCCTCCAGTGATTACTTGGAACTTACGATCACTTAACATGTTGTTAATCAGTTGAGCCATCGTTCTGCATGGTATGATATAAAGAAATTTGTAGATAAGGCCTTCCCTCCATACAGTGTCAAAGGCAGCAGTAAGATCAACAAATGCTACAGATGTTTTCAGCTTCATTTGATATCCTGCCTCAATGAAGGATGTAAGAGACAATACTTGGTCACAGCAGCTACGTCCTGGTCTGAAGCCTGCCTGTTCAACTGGAATATGCTCTAGGATTGCGCTACTTATTCTGTTATATATCAACCTTTCAAAAAGTTTGTAGCAGCAGCTAAGAAGGGCGATGGGTCGATAGCTTTCTACCTTATACAATAATAAAGTTTTATTATGAATCCACCTGTTCAATACATTATAATGTTGTTACATTAAAATAACTTCATTAGTTAAAAAGTTACATATGGGACATGTTTCGCTCTCTTATAGAGCATCATCAGCCAAATCCGAATCTCAAACAATTGTTATTTACGTAACAAAGACTTAAGAACCATTAGAACACTTTTGACAAACTTAAAACTTATTCTATTCAAAAATCATAAAATATAAAATCCTTGTATACATGGCTCAATTACATGTGCTTAATAGGAACATACATTAAAATTATGGAAAAGAGAGTACTAAAATATAAAATAAATAATATATATATCATGTCCAAAATCCTAGAAAGATGTGAAGATCAATCTTAGGAGCCAATTTGTGGATCTTCTTAGTAATGAGATCTGGTAAAAAAGTTATTTATCCCTTGTGGATAAGAGTCTATAAAGATTCAAAATTTATCGTCAAATTTGATGATTGAACTTATAACAGGATAAATGTTGGTCTTCAAGAAATTTAAATGCTTGTCATGTGACCTCGGCGAATGCTGTTGGAAAGATATGTTCTTATAGTTGTCAATGACCGTTCGTTGAACTAATGGATTTTATACAGATGATTGAAAGGGACGTAAATCAACGTTTGTATTGAAAGCTGCTGCTTGGTTTATCTTGTTGAATGTCTGTAACAAGAAAAGGAATCTTGTAAGTAATCGGAATTTGTGTTGCTAGTTAAGAGTGTGTTTCTAGAAACTTCACTTACCCCTCCAATTGCTGTTTGTCGGTTTGGTGTTGTCCGAGGTTATGTGGTGACTGTCTGTTCTGTGTCTACTCCTTGTGTTGTAAGAGTGAGGTGGTGGGGGTTGAGGGGAGGGAGTAGGGGTAGGAGGAGAAATGTTTGTGGGTGTGGTTTTGGAAGGGGAATGTCTAGTAGGAGCGCAGGGAGGGGTTGAGTTTTTTAATGTTGGATGATTATTAGTTATTTTGGGAATGAAAACTTTGGCAAAATTACTTTTTTCTAGATTAAGCGTCTTTAAGAGTTTCGGTAATTGTTCGTGCAACGGATTTCTTATTTCAATTTCGTCATTTAAATTTTTTTCCTTATTGAAATACTGGTCTAAGTGGATATAAATATTTTCTAATTCTGTCATTAGTTTACCTTTTTCTATCTTCTTTATGATTTTTAGGTCTTTCTCTATGGTTGTAAATTGGTGGCCTGACTCTCTCATGTGAGCACTCATCGCAGAATGTTTGTTGTGCTTTGTAGCATTAACGTGTTCTAAGTATCTTGTGAGAAAGTTACGGCCAGTTTGGCCAACATATGAACATTTACATTCTACACATGTTAATCTATAGATGCCAGAGCTTAGATAAGAGTTCTTGTTGGAATTTATACTATTGTGGTTGAAAAAAATGTTTCTGTTTGTATTTTGTGTTTTGAATGCTACATTTACATCTCGTTTTTTGATAGGATTAGTTATTTGAAAAATGGCTGGATTGGTGAATGTAAATGTTGCGAATTTGGACTGCTTAGTTTTTTCGGGAGTAAGATTAGTTACTAACTTTTGTTTTACTTTATTGATGATCCGATTGACTGTATTTATTTTATATCCATTAATTGAGGCCAGATCTTTTATAAAATTGAGTTCCTTTTTTAAGTTACTCTCTGAAAGGGGGATTTTGAAAGCTCTATAAACTAAACTGTAAAAAGCCGCCTGTTTATGTGATTTTGGGTGAAGAGAATCATTTTTTATCGTTAGAGGGGCATATGATGGTTTTCTAAATATTTGAAATTCAAAACTATCTCTTATTCGTGTTACATTAATATCCAGGAAGTTTATTGAGTTGTTAGTTTCATCTTCTTTCGTGAATTTTATATTTGAGTCAATATTATTTAAGAAACTTAGGATTTTTTCACTATCATTTTTTTGGCTATCTATTATGACAAAGGTGTCGTCTACATACCTGATCCAAAGGCAAAGTCCATTTATTTTTGTGTTTATTTTGTTTTGCTCCAAATGATCCATATATATGTCTGCCAGTATGCCCGACGTGGGGTCTCCCATTGCTAGGCATGTTTGGTGGTAAATCTTTTTATTAAATGTGAAGTAATTATTGTTTAATACAAATTTCAGTAGGTTTACGAATTCGTCTATTTCACATCTACTTAATTTGCTGTATGTAAGAAGATTGTGTTTGATGATATTGATGGTTTCTTTAACCGGTATATTTGGATACATGTTGGTTACGTCGAATGAAACCATTTTATGTTGTGGTTGTAAATTGAATTTTCTTAGTTTATTACAAAATTCTATTGAATTTTTGATTGTTGATTCGTTGTTAAATTTGTAATGTCTTTTGAGGAAATAGTGTATAAATTTGGATGTTTTATACGTGGGACTATTTCTACTGTTTATTATAGGACGTATGGGTACGTTGGGTTTATGTAATTTGGGCAATGCCCTAGCTGTTGGTAACTTTGGATTCATATTTATCATTTTTTGGTGTTCTTGTTCATTAAACAAAAAAGTAGAATTCTTGAGGATAATTTTTAGATTCCGTTGAATCTTATTTATGGGATCCTGGTTTACGAGAGTGTAGGTTTTGTCTGAAAAGAATTCTTCTGTTTTTTCAATGTAGTCATTTTTATTTAAGAGGACTGTGGTTTCACCTTTGTCTGCTTTGGTAACAATTACATTATTTTTGTTTAGTTTTGTTTTTAGTGTCATTATTTCTGTTATGAGAGTGGAATTAGAACTTTTGTTTATTTCCCTTACGAAAGCCGGTAGCTTCTTTTTAACTTCAAATCTGATGTCGTTTTGTATATCTGGTGTTAATTTATTCAAGTTTGATTCAACTTCTGCTACTACATTGATTACGTCTTCTACTTTTTGAGAGTTAGGCCAATTAAATTTTGAACCTTTATCTAATAGGTTCATCTCATTATCAGTAAAGTTTGTGTTTGAGAGATTGATAGTGGTGGGAATGTTTTTAAGGTTAGAATTAGGATTATTTGCTCTATTGTTAGATTTGTTATGATTTGGTTTGTTTTCTTTTAAGAGTGTAAGTTTTTTATCTAGGGTTTTTTGTTTCTTGTCTAAAACGTCTGCAAGTTTCTCTGTTATATGATTTTGGATAGATTTCCATTCTAAAGGAGATAATTCTTGTGCAATTACCAAGTGTGTACGATATAATTGCAAGTTCAAAAATGATTTCTTCCTATATAGAGCTTTAATTTCACTTTTCAGCCAGATCTCATTTATTTTGTTTTGAGTATCTGCTACCTTTGAATTAGATACGTTTTTTCTTTGTATAGATTTTAAAAACCTAGGTACTAATTTACATTTCAAACATTCTTTCAAGAACCAAATATCTTTGGATATCTTACTGATTTTGATTTTGAGATTCAGATATCTATTCTTTTTGTTTGTATTAGCCTGGTTGGCTATTTCATGTTAAATTTGTAATGTCTTTTGAGGAAATAGTGTATAAATTTGGATGTTTTATACGTGGGACTATTTCTACTGTTTATTATAGGACGTATGGGTACGTTGGGTTTATGTAATTTGGGCAATGCCCTAGCTGTTGGTAACTTTGGATTCATATTTATCATTTTTTGGTGTTCTTGTTCATTAAACAAAAAAGTAGAATTCTTGAGGATAATTTTTAGATTCCGTTGAATCTTATTTATGGGATCCTGGTTTACGAGAGTGTAGGTTTTGTCTGAAAAGAATTCTTCTGTTTTTTCAATGTAGTCATTTTTATTTAAGAGGACTGTGGTTTCACCTTTGTCTTTAACCTTTCCTTTAACAACGAATCAACAATCAAAAATTCAATAGAATTTTGTAATAAACTAAGAAAATTCAATTTACAACCACAACATAAAATGGTTTCATTCGACGTAACCAACATGTATCCAAATATACCGGTTAAAGAAACCATCAATATCATCAAACACAATCTTCTTACATACAGCAAATTAAGTAGATGTGAAATAGACGAATTCGTAAACCTACTGAAATTTGTATTAAACAATAATTACTTCACATTTAATAAAAAGATTTACCACCAAACATGCCTAGCAATGGGAGACCCCACGTCGGGCATACTGGCAGACATATATATGGATCATTTGGAGCAAAACAAAATAAACACAAAAATAAATGGACTTTGCCTTTGGATCAGGTATGTAGACGACACCTTTGTCATAATAGATAGCCAAAAAAATGATAGTGAAAAAATCCTAAGTTTCTTAAATAATATTGACTCAAATATAAAATTCACGAAAGAAGATGAAACTAACAACTCAATAAACTTCCTGGATATTAATGTAACACGAATAAGAGATAGTTTTGAATTTCAAATATTTAGAAAACCATCATATGCCCCTCTAACGATAAAAAATGATTCTCTTCACCCAAAATCACATAAACAGGCGGCTTTTTACAGTTTAGTTTATAGAGCTTTCAAAATCCCCCTTTCAGAGAGTAACTTAAAAAAGGAACTCAATTTTATAAAAGATCTGGCCTCAATTAATGGATATAAAATAAATACAGTCAATCGGATCATCAATAAAGTAAAACAAAAGTTAGTAACTAATCTTACTCCCGAAAAAACTAAGCAGTCCAAATTCGCAACATTTACATTCACCAATCCAGCCATTTTTCAAATAACTAATCCTATCAAAAAACGAGATGTAAATGTAGCATTCAAAACACAAAATACAAACAGAAACATTTTTTTCAACCACAATAGTATAAATTCCAACAAGAACTCTTATCTAAGCTCTGGCATCTATAGATTAACATGTGTAGAATGTAAATGTTCATATGTTGGCCAAACTGGCCGTAACTTTCTCACAAGATACTTAGAACACGTTAATGCTACAAAGCACAACAAACATTCTGCGATGAGTGCTCACATGAGAGAGTCAGGCCACCAATTTACAACCATAGAGAAAGACCTAAAAATCATAAAGAAGATAGAAAAAGGTAAACTAATGACAGAATTAGAAAATATTTATATCCACTTAGACCAGTATTTCAATAAGGAAAAAAATTTAAATGACGAAATTGAAATAAGAAATCCGTTGCACGAACAATTACCGAAACTCTTAAAGACGCTTAATCTAGAAAAAAGTAATTTTGCCAAAGTTTTCATTCCCAAAATAACTAATAATCATCCAACATTAAAAAACTCAACCCCTCCCTGCGCTCCTACTAGACATTCCCCTTCCAAAACCACACCCACAAACATTTCTCCTCCTACCCCTACTCCCTCCCCTCAACCCCCACCACCTCACTCTTACAACACAAGGAGTAGACACAGAACAGACAGTCACCACATAACCTCGGACAACACCAAACCGACAAACAGCAATTGGAGGGGTAAGTGAAGTTTCTAGAAACACACTCTTAACTAGCAACACAAATTCCGATTACTTACAAGATTCCTTTTCTTGTTACAGACATTCAACAAGATAAACCAAGCAGCAGCTTTCAATACAAACGTTGATTTACGTCCCTTTCAATCATCTGTATAAAATCCATTAGTTCAACGAACGGTCATTGACAACTATAAGAACATATCTTTCCAACAGCATTCGCCGAGGTCACATGACAAGCATTTAAATTTCTTGAAGACCAACATTTATCCTGTTATAAGTTCAATCATCAAATTTGACGATAAATTTTGAATCTTTATAGACTCTTATCCACAAGGGATAAATAACTTTTTTACCAGATCTCATTACTAAGAAGATCCACAAATTGGCTCCTAAGATTGATCTTCACATCTTTCTAGGATTTTGGACATGATATATATATTATTTATTTTATATTTTAGTACTCTCTTTTCCATAATTTTAATGTATGTTCCTATTAAGCACATGTAATTGAGCCATGTATACAAGGATTTTATATTTTATGATTTTTGAATAGAATAAGTTTTAAGTTTGTCAAAAGTGTTCTAATGGTTCTTAAGTCTTTGTTACGTAAATAACAATTGTTTGAGATTCGGATTTGGCTGATGATGCTCTATAAGAGAGCGAAACATGTCCCATATGTAACTTTTTAACTAATGAAGTTATTTTAATGTAACAACATTATAATGTATTGAACAGGTGGATTCATAATAAAACTTTATTATTGTATACTAACAGATTTCAATACGGATTAAAACATGAGATTAGTCACTTGCAACAGCTTTCTACCTTGTTGCTGGGTTTGCCAGGTTTCAGAATAGAAATTATCTTAGCCTTCTTGAACTCCAATGGAAGTTGACCAGTCAGCAGGATGTCAGTAAAGAACTCTGCCAACCAATTCTTAGCATATCCTCACAAATGAATCAGTAATTCTCGATGGATGCCATCGAAACCAGGTGACTTAAAAGGTTTGAGGTCCTTTAGTCCTATGTCAATTTCTAAAACTGTGAAGGGACGTGCATATTCAGATGAGGGAGATGTTGTCTTTTTCAAATCACGAAGCTGTCATCTAATATGTTTGGTATGTTTCTTGTCAGGAGGTACTCTTGATGTGGTAATGATGTGGGAAGCAATTTGGTCAGGTGTTACTCCTGAAGGTTTTCTGCATACAGATCCACTTCCTCCCAATCTCCTCAGAAGGCCCCATGCTTCCCTGCTTGAGTGGGTAAAGTCCATACTTTCAACTGTGTCTGTCCATTTCTGCCTTCAAGATAAGTCTAAGCTGGTCAAAAGTTCTGTAGCTATCTCTTGGTCGCTACTTTGCTGGAATTGTGGGTACAGTGTTTCACTTTCATCACTCCATCCTGGGATATATTCTTTTCGATATCCTCTTGGCATACACTTTTTGTTTCCATGAAATGTAAGAATATTTCAGCTGTTGTTTATGCATTTTGCTCAGAACATGCCACCTTGCGTACTGATCGACCGTGTGAATGGTCTCTACCTCGCATCTCAAACTCAGGGAAAGAGAACTACAACAGGGGGAAGAGAGTAGAGGAGCTTTTTCTGTTAAAAAAAAAAAAAAAAAAGCTCAAGCTTGATGTTGGACCTATTGAGATTCCTGATATTGAAACCACATGTACACTATTCAAAATTATGCATGAGAAGAAAAGTTCAGAATCACTTGAAGTTGCCAATAAGTTATCATTTATATTGTGTGTCTGTATGTATAATATGATCATGTCCATCTCTGTAATATAACGATGGGCGCTATTAGCTGCCTTCCTCGGGGGCCTGGACTTGAATCCTGACACTGCCAGAAACTTAAGATTAGCATGACGGTTGGTATGTGGTTAAAATGGTGCATGCAGCTCATTTCCATTAGGGGTGTGCTTGAAAAGAAATGCACCACCTCGGGACGAGGACATGAAGTTATGGTATTTCTGTGAGCTATTGATATTGCGTAATGGAGGCCTATTTGTGTAATTATATTTGTCTACTGCCTCTCCAAACCCATTTTGTTAGGATGTAACGGAATACTATTAAACTTCACACTTTGGTCCGTAGTACGTACGGTATATTACTATTATTATTACTATACTACTGGCTATAATTAAGACTATGGTAATTCAATACAATGTGTATCTATTACGATGTGTGTGCTTTAAAAAAGATAGCCTACTGCAGCTTGCTTTGCAAATATAACATTACTATAATAATTTGTTTCTAATTGTTAACCTATTTGTAAAATTGTTAAAATGCATGTTGTGAAGAGTTATCTTGTATTAATTAAAATGTATAAATCCCGAGTTACTTCTTGCGATTTACTGCTATGATCCACCATCTTTTCAAATGCATTTCATGAGATTGTGAAGAAAACCTTTGTATCACAATATCTATTAATGCAGCCAACAACAAGTATATAGTTCTGCCCGAATGTTATGACATTAAAAAATAATCATCTGAAGACAGCATTATAAACTGATTCTTCTTCTTCTACTTATTATGCTTCTTAATTTATTTATTAGGTTCCGCTTTCACGTTATACCCATCCACTAGTCGTTTTATCGAGTAAAGCCAAAAGTATGAAGGGTGATATATTCATTGTAAAGGAGGGGGATAAGAAATTAGCTCAGAAAACATACGTAGGTATCATATAGTGTGTCAAAAACAAAACAAAACAAAACTTGGGATAGAAAATATACAGGGACACAAGGTTCTACTCTTCACGCCAATGTGATGCATTACGGCGGCTATCTACATCACTGATCTGTATTTAGGGCAGTCGCCTAGGAAAACAACAGATAGGGAATCTGCCACCTGGGTGACTGCCTTAAATGCAGATCAGTAGTGATTGATTGATTGACAATATGACCGGATCAACACACAGGGAATGCGATCTTAGATTCTAATAATAGCTTTAGACAAAAACATAGAAAGGGATTCAGTGATGGAGGGCCACATTAAAATGATTGAATATATGTATGTAAACATCACACGTAATCCAGCTTCTTATAGTCAGCTGTCGATAAAGGTGCCCCTAAATAGTTCTCGTAATTTCCACCCGCAGCAGCACATTGCTATACGCACGGAGCCTATACACTAAGGGTACATTCTTACTCTTTCTCCCCTGTTAATACTGAAGGTAGTGATTTTTTAGTTATTTTCTAACTGCTCAGTTCGATTCATTGTCACTAACCATGCAGTTCATAGAGACCCTACTGATATGACGTCTTACAGTTACTGTTAATCTGGCACGTTGGCACTATACAGTCCCGATTTATTTCCTGATTTTTGAGAATTACATATTGCCACTGCCGTATTGTGAAAATCACTTGTGTATTTTCTTTTGGGTGGGAATTTAAATCTGTTTGCATAATACCAGGTAAGTAGAATTGTGGCGTGTTCGAATAATGCATTTAATAATGTAGTTGGTGTAAAATGGCGAACGCAGCATTTTATTAATTACGGTCATATTTCATACAATACTTACATATAGAATTCAATTAGGATGCCTAAGAAGCAAGGAAAATCTGCAAGAGAAAAGGACAGCAACATTACCTCCTCCATAATAATCTGTTCATTACAAATGGAAGGAAATTTCGTTATCAAACTAACCTAACCTTGTCTTGTCAAGACTTTGGTATGGTTTCCACACTTAGCTTTTGTGTATTCTTATTGACTTATGGCATATCTACATGTAATATTATATTTGCTCGTGTGTATTATCACAGCATGGTTTCACTTCAGTCCAACAAATAATAGCAAATATCAAGAAGGGACCTGAATTGTTTACATAAAACAAACACCAAGGAATATGGTTATAGTAAAGCATATATCAAAATAAAGGCAGAAATATGCAACATTAAATTTAGTGAGGGTGAGAGAGAGAGTGTGTATTTACTTAATTCCCAATTAAGCTTGAAAACCGACTTAATTATGAATATGTTGATTGATCTTTTATTATCATTTATTTGAGTAAGAGAACTTCCATTATTGACACACTGAGGTTAGTTTTTTAGTAGTTATGTCTTGTGATTTCAATATGTAACTAGTCAAGTCGGCAGCAGTGAAGAATTATTACAAAAAGAAGAATACAGCATCGACATTAGCCTTTTAGAGTGACAAATACCACACAATACAGAACAGCAATATTTTAATATGAAACTTTATCTTTGTCGGTGCGATGTAAAGCCACTAACTAATATTTCATGGCTGCCAGAGCCCTGTATCCTCCACTACATTAAGGTAAGTCTTATGGCGACAATGGGATAGGAGATGCCTGGGAGAGGGAAGGAAGTGGCCGTGACCTTATGTGGCCTGGTGTGAAAATGGGGAAACCACAGAAAACAATCTTCATGGCTGCCAACAGTGGGATTCGAACCCACTATCCCCTGGTTGCAAGCTCACAGCATGAAGAATTTGTGCACCCTTGTGTGTAAGAGAAATGAGCTCTTGAACAAAATGGCAGTTCCTCCTGTTGAACCCTGAAACGGAGTAGCTGCCATGATTCAAGTGCTGCTGTCTGTTTTTGATGTTCTCAGTGTGCACAGCAGGCCTATTATTGGGCTCACTCTCTGATTTCCCCATGAATGATCGTGCTGCTGGCAGTTGTACACCTTCAAACTGTTGGATATAATAATTGTGCCTGGCAATATCCACTGCCCACAAAGTCTCCTTGTTTCTTTTCTGTATTAAAAGAAAAGCTTTTGTGGTTATCTCTCTCTATCCCTCCAAATAACCACTGACCTTGTTTAGGCCTCCTGCTATGGTAATTTTTGCTTGCCAAATTTACTCTCCTCAATTTCAACGACAATATCAAGCCTGCCAACGTTTTTCTTATTGACCTCGACCCAGGCTACACAAACCTCTCGACAGAATTTGGACTAATCGAGAATAGTTTTATCAGTAAAACTCAACTCGAACTTCACAACACGGCTGACTATTTTTGGTAAAATTCACCATTGGCCTGGAAAATAACTTATTTCATATAAGTTCTAATTTGAACCTTCAAAGAAAGTATTCTTTTGTGCACTCACTTACCAACCGTATTCACCACCCCCTTTGACTCAGTGACGATACGCAAAGAATGTACGATTACAAATGTTATTCACAGACAATTTAATATCAAGGCCACACCTTTCACACACTCACTTACTTGAAAGCAATTTGTTACGGTGAGTTGATAAACTCCAGTAAATCACTATCAAAAGGTAGGAAGGGTCCACCTATTCAATACTATTAGTTTGTAGATTGTCTTACAAAACTGGGATTAGTTTCAACCCCATATACCGTATTTACGCGAATAATACCCACACATTATTTAAAAAATTTGGGGCACGAAATTTGGGTGCGGGTTTTATTTGCGTCAATGTTGGCAATTTTTTCCAAAATCAGCCTTCCTAAATTTAGGGTGCAGGATTATTCAGTGGCGGGTATTATTCGCGTAAATACGGTGGCGGGGAATAATCGCGTAAACACCCGTATTTACGCGAATAATACCCACACATTTAAAAAAATATTTGAGGCACGAAATTGGGATGCGGTTTTTGCGTCAAAGATGGCATTTCTTTTTTTCAAAATAAGCCTACCTAAAGTTAGGGTGTGGGGATTATTTGCGTAAATACGGTATATTGGGTCATCTTCAGCCACACTGCAATTGGAAGATATAAGCACACATATAACCAATAACAATATAAACACTGATATGACACAATTTACTTAATTTAAACTATTGATGAAGTCTGATATAACATATCTACACTTTAAAATAAATAACACATAAAAATGTTGTGGTTGATGGCGAACTTATTTTGTCATTTCTACAGCAGCTATTGTTTTTGAGTTGATCTGGGAGATGGTATCCTTTTCTGTGTAAATGCTGATATAATTTAAACCACTGATAGCTGAAGATGACCCAATATATAGGGGGTCGAAAACTAGTCCCAGTTTTATAAGACAATATACAAACTGATAGTATTGAATAGGTGGACCCTTCCTACCCTTTGATGGTGATCAATTGTCAATATGGATCATAATGAAATTCATAACTTATGATCCAGTAAATCATTCAAATTGGTCTTATAATCATGTGCAAAACTGCTGGAATTAATAACACATCCACCACCTGCAGCCATTTCATGAATCAACAATGAACTGTTATAGGCGGGGACTTGTGACATTAAATGCACTGTAATCTAGACAGAATGCACTGTTATCACTCTAGACACCAGCTGGGAAGACTCTCTTTGCATATCCAGGTCAATCTTTGTCATGACGGGGCCACACTCCCTTCGAGAGGCTTGTTTACTATGGCTGCAATGCATACTATCTGTACGGCAAGCAAAAAGTGATTTAGTGGTCATCTTGGTTCCTAACTAGACATGTTGACAGCCTTGTGTACCACCCTATCACATAATCTGCGAGAAGGAAATGAACGACCATCATTCTGCACGTAGATGTTTGCAATACAAAAGGCAACTAAACCAACAGCTCTATAAATAATGTGAAAATATCACAGATGTGGCCAGGAAGAGACGGCTAGTGTTTTATAGACAAGTCTAAGGCAGGCTGACCAACCAGCTTCTCGTTTACTGGCAAAAGAGGAAGACAAAGTCACCATGGCTATGGAAGTAAGCAAAGATCTCCAAGAACCATGAGGAACAGAAAAAAGAACAGACATCTCTTGGAAGGGTGCTTAAACAAATGAGGTTCCAGAGCAAACCACCAAGGAGGAGGACAAAGGAGAGGAGAGGCAGGAACAACACAGCCAGAGGTTGCGCCATTACTGGGCAAATATCAAAATGCAATAGTTGAATAGGATCGTGGTGCTTAGACAACCTGAACCAAACAAGAATAATAATAATAATTAGTCACACTACATCAACATAAGAACTCCAGTAGCTTTGATGGCAATTTGCATTCTTATAAAATGGAGCTACACCATTTAGACCTTAACCACTGTGTTTGTACTTTAAAAACTCTTGCCTTCCTCTTTGCTTTTGAAAAAAAAATCAATAAATGCTATGTCATTGCTATAAATTACAAAAAACACCATTGCTGAAAACAGCAATACAGCTCTTCACCCTATGGAACTGAGATTATTTCGGACTACCTTACAGAAAGAAAAAAAAAAAAAAGAAAAAAAAGAAAAAGAAAAAAAAAAGATCTAGAGCTTCTAGAAAGGGTAAAGGGCACATTCTAGATACGAGCTAGAGTAGTCTACGAGCTAGCCTAAGAGATTTTACCATCTACCATGAACTATTAACAGAAAGAACAAAGAGGAGAGAAATTACCCTAGCCTTCTACAGCACAATTTGACTAATGGAGACCAGTTCCAATGGCACATAGAGATAAGTTAGGTGGTCCATGGCTACCATCACAAAATATCATTAAAGTAAGATTTCTGCAGGGCGGAAGAAGATTGCATCTGCACATCTTGCAGAGGTAGCTGCGGACTCTATCATTCAGAACTGTCTCTTACAAGAGATGAACTCCTAAAGAAACCATATGCATTTCTCCCTGAATTAAAAATACTTATCTCCTTCCTCCTCTCAAGAAGCCCAGAGCTGGAATGACGTCACTAGTAACAGGAAGAGCAGCCTGATGACACAGCAGTGGGGAAGGGGGAGTTGCACTTGATCACGATTCACTTCAAATCACTTCTCTTACACTACCTGTTGGATTCAAAATGCCCAAGTTACAGTCTCATTTAAGACTGAAGGGGTATGCCTCAAACCTTAGGTAAACACATCTTCAGCAAAAAATATATAGTGAGCTTGACAGAATACTACCACTCATCTTTTCTTCAGCATCATTTCAGCCTGTGACATTGCTTGAGATAGATGGTAGAAATTCAGTATGCACAACATTAGTTTTATAGCATCATAAGGATTTAATATATTACAAATCTTAAGTGGAATACCTTGTAGAGAAGAGATGTGTTTACTGCAACAGCCAAGAACCCACCTGCCATCCCCCAGAAGTACTTTCAGTTTTATAACCTAACACAATTTATTCCACGCCACTGTTCATCATCAGCTATGCAGCAGCATTTTCAATAGGTGAGACACGATCGGCTATGATGTCACTCCCAGCAATCAAGCAAAATGAATTCCGTCACCAACCCGTGCACAATCAATACACAACTGAATGCTTGACTGTAGTCCAATAGCTTTGTCACTAACCTACCCTAACATATCCAGACCAATTGTTTTGTCACTAACCTACCCTAACGTATCCAGATCAATGGAGGTGCCACGCGGGATACTAGAGGCCTATGAGCCGCTTTGCGGCTTCTAACCTGGGGGCTTACACCCCTAGACCCACTTTGCTTGATCCAGACCAATGGCTTTGTCACTAACCTACCCTAACATATCCAGACCAATTGTTTTGTCACCAACCTACACTAACCTATGCGGACCAATGGAGGTGTTACACGGGATACTAGAGTCCTAAGAGCCTCTTTGCAGCTTCTAACCTGGGGGCTTACGACCCCAGACACCCTTTGCTTGACCCAGACCAATGACTATGTCACTAGCCGGTGCTAACGTACCCAGACCAATGGAGCACCACTAGTTCTTTAGACGAACAGTTGGCAGCCCTGTCCACCGCACGATCACGACCATTGCGAGAAGTGAGCGAGAGACGAACAAATGACAGTGCAATCGCGCCTACATGCCTGCGATGAAAAATTGTTGTAGTTACTGAACGTTTGCCAGATAGATTTAAGAAGATAAATGTTGATTTTTATCGAATTGTGGCAACTTACGACTGGTTCCAACTGCACAAGTTGCCCCCTGGAACTAGGCTACTTGTAGCAGCAGCAGTGGCAGTTCATGATAAATTTTCAGGAGGTTCACAATATTTTTGCTCACATTTCACATGTACCAAGGTATAATGCAAATTAGCAAAAGGTAATGTGCTTAAATCATTTCATTATAAGTTCCTTGTACTGTTCCTTCCTCACTAATAATATGGTAGAACTCTTAAGTGAGGATCAATTTTATCCCAGAATGATCTGTGAATGTACAACAAAACTAAAATTACTACTACTACTAATACTATTACACTGTTTTCATTCCGTACCCTGGTGGGGTAAGGCGAGCCTCCTAGAGGATGACGTCTACTGTCAGGCCAGGGGATGTGTTGCAGAGAAGGTGAGCAGCCGTGGCCTATAAAAAAACCTGTCTGGACAATTGTCTTAGTGAAAGGAATGGAAAACCACACAGAACCATTTTCAGGACAGCCAACAATAGAACCAGCACACCGCGTCCCAATTACAGACCTGAGAAGCCGTGGCCACTGTTAGCCGAAGCTACTCTTCTCAGGGAAAGTAAAATTCACAGCAATGTTGCAACAATGCTGTACGGTAGTGAATATTACGGGATGCAAGCACTATTCTTGGTTTTTAGATAGCATGAAGTTCAGCCAGGTATGACAACAAGCATAAAAATGAAGCGTACCACATTTACCAGTACTCAAATGAATTTAACTTGAAAAGATTTCCCAACCACAATCTTAAGCAAACCCTTCCTTTGATTGCTAACATCTGTCAAGAATTACTAGTGAAATCTTCTGGCATAGTAATGGGAGGCTGCAGCTAACAGTGATATGGGAGGTGGCTGACCCTTGTGGTCAACTGTAATACTATGTCTGGTTACAGGGTGGCTATAGATGGAAAAGCACATACCTTACCATGCTCCTCACTGACGGGGATATCTGTGCATAAACCATAACAGCTTTCAGTGTGATGGAGCTTCAATGTAAGTCGAATGCTTTCGGTTGTTTGATGAAATCAGATTGTAAGAAATCAGCTTCATATCCTGTATCAAATCTTATTTACATCAAATTAAAAAAACATCTCAAAATAGTACCTTATGCTTAAAACAATATTAATTTTAATAAGATACAAATAATTACAATACAGTACGTGAGGAGGGTTGAGTGGGGCAGTCACATGGGAAGGGAAGATAGATTCTTAACATTTATTTAAGTGAATAAGAAATTGTTTTAAATTAGGTTAGAACGTAAGCAGATCCATCTTTCCTTCCCATTTCACTGACCCACTCGACCCTCCCCACATATTTTAATTATTTTTATATTTTTAAAACTAATATTGCTTTAAGCATAACAAGGTAGTATTTTCAGATGTATTTTTAAGAAGAAAATTCTATGTAATTTTACCTAAGCTAAGTAATGTAGCTGCAAGATGTTCCTAAGGAATGAAACATGATCTACAAATAATTAATTTGCTTAAAACAAATATGTAGTACCAGTATCAAACAGGTGGAAGTTTACATTTATTGATTTAATGTGATGAAATCAGGTCGAAATAAAGGAAACAATTTTGAATTGTCCAAGAATGTATGAATATGCATGAGAACCAGGTGTTCACATGCTAATGTGCTCTTGAGAGCCCACCGCCACTGAGCAACAGCAGGACTACTCATACCAATGGTAGGAGCAAGGGGGAACGCAGTATCGTCCTTGTGTTGAGTTACAAAACTTTATATAAAAGTTTCTGATCCATTTCATTTTCTAAATCACCCCAACAAAGTTCTAAAAGTGAAATATCTGACTGTATTATAGTGCAACTAGCTGATGAACCCGTGCTTCGCTACGGAATTCTACATTGTATACAGAATTCTAGATTAGGTAGTGTACATGTTGTAAGCAAGATTGTATTAAATTGCAAAGCTCTCAGCGTTACCCTAGAAACGCGACGGCGATGTCACCAAACATCTTTTCTCATATGAAGACTGAGTTATGGAATTTTCACTGTAATGGTAGACCCACTTGTATACCATCAGTCACAATCGGGTTGGGAAGCTTTCATTTTAATGGTAGACATTCACTCTCCACCTTACTTTTTACATCCTCAGAAAGACTGTCTTACTGGTTTTCCCAACTGAAATGAACAAACATTACAGTGACGTCAGTAGGAATGGCGCAATTAAAAGCAATGCTTTCATATGAAATAATCAAATCACAAACCACACATTTTCTCACTTTTAATGAACAAGTCTAACCTCCCAATATTACAGTCCAAAGTTTCAGAGCTGTAATGACCAAGCCGCAGACAGCCATGATCCGTGAACACTCTTTGTCTTTTTTTCCGGCTGGGGGGAGGTCGAATAGTGGAGACTCCTAGGGCAAAAATCATACCCTTTTACTAATCTGTATCCTAGGAGTACACGATGAGTCGGTAAATATCAATTCACTATACTGGCGGCGGAAAAATCTACCTGACCTGGAGGCAAATTTCTCCTCCAAGACAGAGGAGAAACCCCCTCTTCACTGCTAATTTGAAATAAAATGAATGTAGAATTTAATAAAAGTGAGGAGGAAGAAGCTTAAGAAATGGCTCTTTTCAGGGTTGAATTTTGAGTCATTTAGTGAATTGTGGTGCTATAGGCCTAAATTGTTATTCTAGACCAGTCCATAAGCCTACTACTACTACTACTACTACTACTACTACTACTACTAAGTGAGGCTTTGCCTTAAGTATGCACACTGCTCATTCAAAACAGCGCGTCAGAGTGGGGATCGAACAGATGGAATACTATGACGAACCAGTGTGTTACGTACCAGCTGTATCAGAAAATGTATGAACCAGAGGAATGGCATGCTAAGGAAGAAAGTTTTCTAACTCCCCAGCTATTTTCCTCCAGTAATCAGTCAGGCTATTATACTCGGTACGCAGCAGTAATCCCATCTATCAGAGTTGAAAGGCAGCATAAGAGATAAATAACACTGCTACTAACAATGGTCAATGTAATGTTATTGTTCATCAATGTTATGCACTTTCGATATTGTAGGCCTTCACATTTATTTTTCTTCCAACTCTGAAATACCACTCCTATCATAGTCGGTACGGTAAAACTGAGTAAAATATACATGATCGGAAATTGTATTCTCTGTAACATTTGTTATGTAGTAGTTTTGATAGGACCAATAATATAGGTATTTAAGAATTAAATTTTAGGTGCCTTCCCCTAAACTACAATTTAATCCAGTTTGAATAAAATTGTTTATAGCTTAGACTGTAGTTTCTTATTCGGCATCTCTATATACCGATTTTCATTAAGTTCTGTTAACCCATTTTCTCGTGGCTCGGCGCTGATACGGACTTAGCAACAAAAATACAAATTCATAAATATCTGTGTTATCATAGCCTGTACGGTAAAAATGTATAAGACATAAATGGTCGGAAATTTAATTGTATATAACTTACTTATGTAGTATTTATCGATACGACCACTAATAATATAAATATTTGAGAATTAAATTTTAGGCCTTTCCCAAAGTACCATTTCACTCAGCGTGAATAAAATTATTTATAGCCTAGATTATGGGGACTTATTCCACAAATCCGCATACCAATTTTCATTAAGATATCACCACTAATAAAATAAATATTTAAGAATTAAATTTAAGGCCTTCCCCTAAACTACCAATTCAATCAGCGTGAATAAAATTATTTATAGCCTAGACTGTAGTGACTTAATCCCCAACTTTGCATACCAATTTTTATTAAATTCTCTGCAGCCGTTTTCTAGTGATGTGTGTACATACTTACATACACAGACAGACAGACAGACAGACAGACAGACAGACAGACAGACAGACAGACAGACAGACAGACAGACAGACAGACAGACAGACAGACAGACAGACAGACAGACAGACAGACAGACAGACAGACAGACAGACAGACAGACAGACAGACAGAAATTATGGAAAAGTTTGAATCGTTGTAGTAGGTAAGAGAATCTGAAAAGGGAGATGGATAGACTAAAGTTAGATGTAGTTGGTATAAGTGAAGTACGTTGGCAGGAAGAACAGGATTTTTGGTCAGGCGACTACCGAATTATCAACACAAAATCAAACAGGGGAAATGCACGAGTATGTTTAATAATGAATAAGAAAATAGGGCAGCGAGTAAGCTACTATGACCAGCATAGTGAAAGAATTATTGTTGTCAAGACATAGACACCAAACCAATGCCCACCACAATAGTGCAGGTCTATATGCCTACTAGTTCAGTGGATGATGAGGAAATCGAAAGAATATATGAAGAGATGGAAGATTTAATACAATATGTAGAAGGTGACGAGAATCTAATTGTGATGGGAGAATGGAATGCAGTGATAGGCCAAGGAAGAGAAGGTAGTACAGTAGGAGAATTTGAATTGGGACAAAGGAACGAAAGAGGAAGTCGGCTGGTTGAATTCTGCACTGATCATAATTTAGTCCTTGCCAATACTTGGTTCAAACACCACAAACGACGGCTGTATACGTGGACGAGACCTGGAGACACTGGAAGGTATCAAATAGACTTCATTATGATTAGGCAGAGATTCAGAAACCAAGTGTTGGATTGCAAAACTTTCCCAGGAGCAGACGTGGACTCTGATCACAACTTGTTGGTCATGAAATGCCATCTGAAGTTGAAGAAACTGAAGAAAGGAAAGAATGCAAAAAGATGGGATCTAGACAAGTTGAAAGAAAAGAGTGTGAGGGATTGTTTCAAGGAGCATGTTGCACAAGGGCTAAATGAAAACGCTGAAGGAAACACAATAGAGGAAGAGTGGAGGATCATGAAAAATGAAGTCAGTAGGGCTGCTGAAGAAATGTTAGGAAGGAAGAAAAGATCAACTAAGAATCAGTGGATAACTCAGGAGTTACTAGACCTGATTGATGAACGACAAAAATAAAACAATGCTAGAAATGAAGAGGGCAGAAAAGAATACAGGCGATTAAAGAATGAAGTGGATAGAAAGTGCAAGGTAGCTAAGGAAGAATGGCTGAAGGAGAAGTGCAAGGATGGATGTCGAAGGTTGTATGTTCCTGGGAAAGGTAGATGCTGCATACAGGAAAATCAAGGAAACCTTTGGAGAAAGGAAATCTCGGTGCATGAATATTAAGAGCTCAGACGGAAAGCCACTTCTAGGGAAAGAAGACAAAGCAGAAAGATGGCAGGAGCATATCCAACAGTTGTATCAAGGTAAAGATGTAGAATATTTGGTTCTGGAACATGAAGAGGCTGTTGATGCTGATGAAATGGGAGACCCAATTTTGAGGTCAGAGTTTGACAAAGCTGTGAGTTGACCTAAATAGGAACAAGGCACCTGGAATTGATGACATTCCCTCTGAATTACTGACTGCCTCAGGAGAGACAAGCATGGCAAGGTTATTTCATTTAGTGTGTAAGATGTATGAGACAGGAGAAGTCCTATCCGATTTTCGGCAGAATGTTGTTATACCTATTCCAAAGATAGCCGGTGCTGACAGGTGTGAAAACTACCGTACCATTAGTTTAGTATCTCACGCCTGCAAAATTTTAACACGTATTATTTACAGAAGAATGGAAAAACAAGTTGAAGCTGAGTTGGGAGAAGATCAATTTGGCTTCAGAAGATATGTAGGAACACGTGAAGCAATCTTGACTTTACGTCTAATCTTAGAGGATTGAATCAAAAAGGACAAGCCCACGTACATGGCATTCGTAGGTCTAGAAAAGGCATTCGATAATGTTGATTGGACCAAGCTATTTACGATTCTGAAGGTGATTGGGATCAGATACCAAGAACAAAGAATTATCTACAATCTGTATAAAAATCAGTCTCCAGTGATAAGAATCGAGGGCTTTGAAAAAGAAGCAGCAATCCAGAAAGGAGTGAGGCAAGGTTGCAGTTTGTCCCCCCTCCTTTTCAATGTTTACATAGAACAGGCACTAAAGGAAATCAAAGAGGAATTTGGAAAGGGAATCACAATCCAAGGAGAGGAAATCAAAACCTTGAGATTTGCCGATGATAATGTTATTTTACCTGAGACTGCAGAAGATCTCGAGAAGTTGCTGAATGGTATGGACAAAGTCTTGGGTAAGGAGTACAAGATGAAAATAAATAAGCCCAGAAAGAAAAGTAATAGAGTGCAGTCGAACGAAGGCAGGTGATGCAGGAAATATTAGTTTAGGAAATGAAGTCTTAAAAGAAGTAGATGAATATTGTTACTTGGGTAGTAAAATAACTAACGATGGCAGAAGTAAGGAGGACATAAAATGCAGACTAGCACAAGCAAGGAAGAACTTTCTTAAGAAAAGAAATTTGCTCACTTCAAACATTGACATAGGAATTAGAAAGATGTTTTTGAAGATGAATATTGAATTTTCACGACCGCATTGTAATCGAAACAGACTTTCAACTTATTAGGTCGTGTTATGTACATGTAGTACGTGTTGAAGAGATGTTAAGTACAGAACAAAAATGGCCAGCCGGACACCAGTGGGATCCGAACCCACAACCTCCCGATTTCGCGTCGGTTGCTCTACCAATTGAGCTATGGTGGCCTAGGCCAGTGCCAGACCTGTAGCTCAGATCCTTTCAAACAGAACAAACCAGTCTATGGACTGATGACTTAAACAACAACAACAACAACAACATGCATTTTATTTTCAAAAAATTGAATAATTGTCATTTGCTTAAAACATTATAAAATTTTCTGGAAGGATCAACCATTGTTTACGTTGCAATGTTAATGAACAGTTAAAACATTGTTATGTCACCTAATAATATAAGGACAGGGTCGCATACATTCAAATTATAGTGCATCCTTAAACTTTCCGGCAAAACTGTAGGTAGTTTTAATACAGAAACTATGAAAAACTAACATTAGGTCAGGGATACAAATGAATGCTACTAGAGCAAGTTTGAGGTTCATCTGTGAGAAGAGATTCACCTTCAAATAAAGGCTAAATACTAATACAGTACGGCAAGAGTGTGGCATCCTTATTCAGAGAACTTTTTAACCGAGGGAGCATCAGCGTCATTCAAGCTCTATGAAAGCCAAAGCAAGCCAGTCTCATGCAACTGTTTAGCCATGGGACCACACATTTTACGTTGAATCAGGATACAGGCATGTGGCATTTCATTTCACAACTATCCCATACACTGGCCAGCTGCTGGCACCAGTGACTAAACCAGGTGTGCACAAATTTTGTCTGAATTAAGGAGCCAGCCCAAAAGTTTAGGTGCCAGCAAGAATCCCACCAAACGGATTCCTATAAATAATCCAACTATCTCCTTTATGCCGCTGACTTCAAAATATTCAGACCGGTTAGCTCAATACAAGATTGCCTGTTACTACAAAAAAGACCTTGATGTTATTCTAATGTGGAGTCATATGAACAAATTACAATTTAAAGTCTCGAAAGAGTAACAATGGCATTTATGTGGAAGAAAAAACAACAACAACAAAAATAAAGAAACAAACAAACAAACAATCTTTCCATATAAACTGGGTCCAAACGCCCTACAGGAAGTTAACCAAGTCAGTGACCTTGGTGTCCAGCTTGACAAGGGTCTTACTTTCACAGCTCATATAAACAAGGTGACTGGAGAGGCATTACCGGGCATTGGGATTTATCATAAGGAACACTAAATATTCAAGAAAATGAATTTCATCATAGCACTTAGCCTTTTTGCGAACAAAATTAGAATATGCCAGCATTGTATGGAATCCAAGGTTCGATAAATGTATGTATATTTAGTCATCAGCCCGAAGGCTGGTTGGATCCTCATCAGTTCCACCATGAACTGTCATAGATGGCCTAGGCATCACTGAAGAGGCGTACTATGGAAATGAGGAGTGAGGTAGTTTCCCGTTGCTTTCCTCACCGAGCTAGAAGTTGCTATAACATATCAGTCTGCCAAGCCCACTGAAATGCATGCACCAAGTGGCCCTATGAGCAACAGTTTCACACCATTCATAGCAGGGACTGGCTGCGCAAGGAATGGTATTACTAGCATCGCTCATACCTCAGTCACTTTCATATTGTCAAAGCCAAGGATAAGACAGAGACAGATCCATGAAAGTAACAAAGTTGCTCTAGCCCATACCAGAAGACATAGTGCACTGTAAACACTAGGTCCTGCCAGCAAAGGCATGGCTTGATTTAATGGTACCAAATAAAAATTTACTAATCAGCATCAGAATGACCAGCCTTGAAAATCAGAGAAAAATAATTAATGCCAAGTACCTGCATTAATTACTGGACAATAAAATAGATAATATGAATTTATTGTCATTATTGAATTTTCGTGTACATCACCTCCACTCAAGATAACACAGCACATTTAGGACTGGAAGAGCTGTAACAACCAACCACACTTGCCACTCTATTGGTTATGTAACAACTATAATGAAGCTGTGAGCATAGACAATAACTTGGACTTTGACATGTCAATATCAAAATTCATAAAATGTTTTACAGTTACACTGCCACAACACTAAGAATTAACATCACACTGAAAGCTGTCAAAAATTTATTGTAGGTACTGAATAATATAGTTATTAAGAAGTTTAATTTTAGTTATTAAAATCTAAAACTTGTATCAATGTAGTTTTTTTTTTTTGTGGTAGTGGCTTTACGTCGCACTGACACAGATAGATGTTATAGCGACGATTCAATGTAATTTAATGAATAATTTAGTTATTAAGAATTGTATTTTTAGTTATGATGATCGAAGACTTGTATCAATGTAATTTAATAAGTAATTTAATAACCTTAAAAACTTTTAGGTTTACTGTAATTGGGGTTTACTACCCTGTTGTATAGGAATAGTGAAGAATTTTGTGATAAATTAGCATGGTTTGATTGGTCATCGCCAAGGCCAGGTTTTTGATGACCTAAAGGGTCATTCCATGAAAATAGGGACATAGATACAGAATATTCTTGTAATAATTTCTGGTAGACATCAGGTGAAATTGGGTTGACAAAACCTCAAAAGTATCAAAATTTGATACATCACGTACATTTTCATTATATTTGTGCTGAAAATTGTTGCATGTTTATGAGAGCTGAGATGGTCAAACAGTGCTGTGAACTTATGCCACTTTTTATACTGAAACAAGGAATCGCATATTGAGAAGTTACATCAGATTAGAAGAGCATATTCTAGTAAGCAGTCTGTGATAGTAATATCCTTGTTTGCTATTTGTATAATTGCTAAAAATGATAATCTCTACATCATGAAACTGATTGTAATGTGAGTCAAGAAAACATGAAAAAGTTTTCCTGTAGTTAGCTGCTACGGTGTTTTAGCGGTTAAACTCATTTTCCTTCTTCCCATGGCACTATCCCAGAACATTTATAATAAAACAATATTTATTTTTTGCCTCTGGTGCATTAAAATATGAAAAATAAACATGTAACCTGAGTCACGAATTTTGGCCATTACCTTCATCAAGAAGTGATCCTCCAGATTAAAAACTTTTATTGTCAGGATGATATAAGTAGAATTGCTCCTGGATGTAAGGATGCTATCAAAGTAGTCAACAGTGATGGTGCTAAGTCAAAAGTGTAAGTGCAACATCTGATGTTTACGTATCGGAAGCTTTCCATATGTTTCAAGAACAGTATCCCCATGTATTAGTCGGTTGTAGTAAGTTCGCATAGCTTCAGCCACCGTATGTCTTTCTCAGTAACAAACTACCACATAATGTTTGTCTGTGCAAGTACCACAAGAACTTTAATCTTGCATGTGAAGGTCTTCATAATGCTGACAAAAATGTCCCACTGTTTAAGAACAATCTCTTACATAGTATTATCTGTGAAAATAGCATTGAGAACTGTTGGGTCAACAAATGCTCTGTATGCTCTGAAGGAAAAGGGTTTTTAAAATTCAATGGAGATGGAGAAGAAAGGGAGGCAACATGGTGTGTATGGAAAACTAATGACAGATCACATCTCTTACATAGTATTATCTGTGAAAATAGCATTGAGAATTGTTGGCTCAACAAAAATGCTCTGTATGCTCTGAAGGAAAAGGGTTTTTAAAATTCAATGGAGATGGAGAAGAAAGGGAGGCAACATGGTGTGTATGGAAAACTAATGGAAGATCGCATCCAGAAAATTGTGGAAGATGGAAGTACAATTGAACTTGTTGAGTATATCTGTAGTATAGTACCTCAGTTCCTTGAATACAGCTACGTTAAGATGAAACAAGCTAAGGCTATCGGCAGATGAGGGCAGAAAATGAGACAGAAACCTTCAAGCCCAAGGCATTAATTCAGGTGGACTTCGCAGAGAACTACACCTGTGTCTCACAAGATGAGATTCAGAGTGCCCACTGGCAGCAAGCACAAGTCAGTCTATTTACTGCTGCAGTATGGTACTCTGGGAAAATTCAGCCCATTGAGTTATGCAGTGATAATCTCACTCTCTCAAAGGACACCATTCTTAGCATACATTGATATTTTACTGGCAACTTTACCCAAGGAAACAAAACAAGTGTTTATCTGGTCAGATGGTCCCACTTCACAAATAAAACAAATACATTGCACCATTTCTCCCTGAACTGTGCAAGAAGCACAGAATCAACCTGCAGTGGAATTTCTTTGTGACTTCTCATGGGAAGGGCCTGGCTGACAGAATTGGTGGTGCTGTCAAGAGGAAGGTATGGGACTCTGCAAATTCAGAAGCACATGTAACAGTACATTTACGCTGTCGAAGAAAGGCATAGTGGATGGGCATGTGAAAGTGTTACCAGTATCATCCATGGACATTGTGGAAAGGAGTACAGCTCTGCATTTCAAGGATATTGTAACAAATGCAAAACCAGTTGCTGGCATTTCAAAACTACATTGCTTTGCAACAAATGAAATATCACTTTCAATGGCATTCATAACTGAAAAAAGGGTTAATGAAATCGGCTGTGAAGTGAATCCTGGTGACTGGTACATGGTACAGTATGATGGAAAGTGTTTCTCTGGTGAGGTACATGAGATAATAAACAGTGAGTACCTTGTCAGTATAATGGAACAGCTGGAAGTTACTGGAAGTGGCCTTCTAGTCCAGATGAAATCTACTACACTTCCATACATTTAATCGAAAAGTTAAATGCTCCTACAGTTGTAAATACCAGAGGATACTGGAAGTTTGAGTAGGAAAGTGATGTAACATGAGTCAGTGTGTGTCACAATTAGTAATCAATCCATTACAAAGTTGTTCTTACAATGTAGGTTTTTTCCTTTATATGATCTTGTATATTGCTTGCAGTAACCTACACTATGTCCACAAATAATCATGAAATCATTAACAGACCAGAGTTTAGCAAAGAGCAGAAATACTATTTGACGATGTGACCTTTCCACATAAAATGAGTCAGGGAACTTTAAAAAGATGCAGAATTGGTTAAAATATATGTATATACTTTAAAAATGCACTAATACACTGTTAATCAAAAAGTTAAATGCACCTACAATTGTAAATACCAGAGGACACTGGAAGGCTGAAAAGGTATAGCAGTGGTGTAACATGAGTCACGCTCATTAATAACATGAGTAACGATTACTAATCGAACAATAATATAGTTGTTCTCAAGATATTGAAGATTCTCAAGTCTCCACAGTCATCCTCACTCGAAGTTGTTATAATATCCAATACTTCTTGCATAAATGCTTCAGAATCCTCAAACATGAAAGAAAATGACTCAAAAAGTATAAAAGAATCTAATAAATTCCATAAAATAACCAAATAATGATGTACCATATAATTTCAGAAAATGACTTGAAAATACAAAATGGCAAAAGAGACAAAGAAATGACCTAATAAATTAGCATTTCTACACTGTGAGAATATGACCAGGATTTCTGAACAAGTAAGCAACATCTGCTGTGAACCATTTAAAAAATGACATCATCAAAATTATAGCTTTGGTCATCGCACACCAGTTTCTTATTGTGTCTCATGTTCAAATGCTAACACAATATTACACACCCACACAAACATATGATTTATGATTTAAAGGCCAAAGACCTGCATTTATTAAAACTTGAACAATAATGAAGGACATGAGTACAACCACCAGCATGTAAACACAGTACCTTGACCACATGTGACTATGAAGTAATTGGCTCTCAATTCTTCCGCCAAGAGCTCTGCTGCTGTGACAGATAAGGGCCATCTGTGTTATGCACATCGAATATCGCTTATCAGTAGTGCAAAGTCTCTTGTTCTTACAGTAGATATGCATTGATAGTCACGTGCAGAGAAAAATATTCTTCTTAGTCTCACAGTTATTTATTTTCAAGGGATCATGGCACGGTTTTAAGCTTGTTCAGTGGCATCATGTCGTATGTTGCGGGGCTTTTGTTGCATACGGTACTGATAGGTAGCAGTTAGGGTGCGAAATCACAAAGAAATGGTGGGAGGGAGAAGGATCATATGGTTTAATTATGTGTTTATTTCAGGAAGTACCTGGCGGGGAGGGGGTATATAACTCCCCTTTAATTAAATTACCTCCCTCCAACAGAAAATATAAACTTTAAATCTTTTTGTTTAAATTCTGTTGTTGTACCAAGAATGATAAAAATTGGAAAGTTATTCAGACCGTCCCTTTCTTAAGATGGGCCAGATGAGGCATGCTTTGTCCTGATTTATAGCTTTATTGGTGGAACCTTCCTCTACCACGGCTACGTGCTGACTGAACAAATTTTTCAATTTGTACACTCCTTAAGTGAATATTGTCCTATTGGCTACCCATTGGAAAGACACGCTCTCCAAGAAGTACAGGAGTGGTGTAAGCTCAAGCTACTTGAGCGATGATAAGGGAGGAGGAACTTATATTTTTGGGCGGGTTTCAGATGGACTTGCCAGAGTGAAATATGAACAATAGGCTATAGGTGCTATGTTGCGTTACTATTGAAGATCTCACAGTCATTCTATGAGTGTTATATTGCTGATGCTTTTATGAGAATACCGGGCGAGTTGACTGTGTGGTTAAGGGCAAGCAGCTATGCGCTTGCATTCTGGAAATAGTGGGTTTGAACCCCACTGTCGGCAGCCCTGAAGATTGTTTTCCGTGGTTTCCCATTTTCACACCAGGCAAATGCTGGGACTGTACCTTAATGAAGGCCAAGGCTGTTTCCTTCCCACTCCTAGCCCTTTCCTATCTCATTGTTCCCATAAGATCCATCTGTATCTAAAATTTTTATGAAAATATACACAGACAAAACATTAATTTCAGTAATATGTGTGTTCTACACTTTTCTCATTATATTATAATGAAAAATCCCCCCTCCCCCCCGGGCAATTTTAGTGGGGAGGAACTTTTGAGATAAAATCATGGCTGGGTGGTGGGGAACCCTCTCTTCTCTGCCACGATTTCGCATCCTGGTAGAAGAAGGAAGAATGCATGAAAAAGCGGAAAACATACTTTTTCGTGTGGCGGAAATTTAGGCGCCAGTTGCAAAAATACAGTCACCGCTGCGACTTGGCGCCTGGGATTTCTGCACTCTTAGACTAAATCACCCTCACTTCACAAGACCGGGCAATTTCAACACTAATTCTAGTATAGAAAAGATGAAAGGTATGGTAGATCGTAGATTATTGTGCAATTCAGACCCACGTAAGTTCACAGAAGACCAGATGGGTGCTGAAACCAGGTAGTTGGGTAGCACCTTGCCGGATTCAGCTTAAAACAAGATTGGTGGTGAAATTATAAAAACATTTAAGGGTCAGCCTCCAGGTGGAGAAGGACGTTCACGAGGGCCTGAAATACAACACACAAACAATTGAACTGAATTGTCGGTCCCTGAAAATTGGGCCTAATTAATACAGTCCTCGTAGCTGCCGTCCATATGGAGGAGGAGAAGAAGAAATCTGAAGGAGCAAGTAGGATGGATTAAGGAAATTAGAGAGGATATGGAAGAACCACAAATAACTCTGGGCGATTTCCAAACAAAACAGAAAATATTAAAAACTGATAAAACTTATAAATAAGATTTAAACAAAAATAGTCAAACGGCATACAATGATAAGGGTGCCCGGTATTTAAGTTACAGATGAGGCACGATAGAAAAGATTAGAACAAATGAAAAGCTACCGTACTAGGCGATTCAGAAAGAAAACCTACCGTATCAAAGATGACCAGAAAATTATTGACTGAAGTGGCCCAATGAGGCCGTAAAAGCAAAGCAGAATAAATAAATAAATAATGAGATTAAGTATAAGGAGAAGTAGAAGAAGCACCTCGTTGCGCATAACTCCCCGCGGCTCTGACAATTATCGGAGTGTTTGCAAAGTAGAATCCCCTCCTTTTAACTTTCAGCATTGTGTACATGCGGTACTGGAACCACACTTACCTTGATCCTCCTCCCAACAGACCCCGAGGTAGAACGACGCCACGCCACATTAAAGTGCCACACACCTAACCAAAGAGATTATGCACCACACACCAGCTGGTAGTGAAGACGGCGGAAATGCCGGGAATCGCGCTTGTTCACGTGCCACATTAAAATGCGCAGGCTTGCCAACGAAATTGAAACAGAAAATCATCAAAATTGAAAAGTCCTTACAGATAATCTTATTTGAAAAATGCAATGTTGGCTGTGAATACTATTTCTAGTAGTAATATTTCTACTAACCCATCACTGAAATGTCAGAGAACATATGTCCTTGAGCGAAGGGATTCCCCGTGATCGTTTCTCAGCGTTGCGTAATGGAAAGAATTATGTCCGATCTCGCTGCCATACTTCGGTGCTTTCATAATTCAAGAGTTCAAATAATAATAATAATAATAATAATAATAATAATAATAATAATAATAATAATAAGAATAATAATAATAATAATAATATCTTCCCACATCCTGACCGGGTCGGACATGGGAAAGTGGCCTTCCTGACACCAACCCTATGCGGAGGGATGTATTGAGGTTGGGAGAGTGGTATGTTGTGAGGATGAAGATGATAGTGTTGGAATAAACACAACTAACCAGTCCCCGAACATATGATTTAAGTAGACGTAATTAAAATCCCCGCCCCGGCCAGAAATAGAACCCAGGACCCTTTGAACCCAAGGCCTCGACACTGATCATTCAGCCAAGGAGTCGGACAATAATAATACCAGTAATAATAAGAGTAATAATAATAATTTATATTTCTTTTCTTTTTTTTTTGCTATGGGCTTTACGTCGCACCGACACAGATAGGTCTTATGGCGACGATGGGATAGGAAAGACCTAGGAGTTGGAAGGAAGCGGCCGTGGCCTTAATTAAGGTACAGCCCCAGCATTTGCCTGGTGTGAAAATGGGAAACCACGGAAAACCATTTTCAGGGCTGCCGATAGTGGGATTCGAACCTACTATCTCCCGGATGGAAGCTCACAGCCGCGCGTATTTCTTTTCTCTTTCTTAATCTGTTTACCCTCCAGGATTGGTTTTTCCCTCGGACTCAGCGAGGGATCTCATCTCTACCGCCTCAAGGGCAGTGTCCTGGAGCGTGAAACTTTGGGTCGGGATACAACTAGGGAGGATGACCAGTACCTCACCCAGGCGACCTCACCTGATATGCTGAACAGGGGCCTTGTTGGGAGATGGGGCGATTGGAAGGGATAATCAAGGAAGAGGGAAGGAAGGGACCGTGGCCGTAAGTTAAGTGCCATCTCGGCATTTGCCTGGAGGATAAGTGGGAAACCACGGAAAAACCACTCCGAGGATGACTGAGGAGGTAATCGAACACCCCTCTACTCAGTTGACCACCCGAGTCAGAATGGACCTCGTACAACTTTTCAAATCGAACCTGGGCCTCCGGAGGTGACAGCTAATCACACTAACCACTACACCACAGAGACGGAAATAATAATAATAATAATAATAATAATAATAATAATAATATACGGCGTAGGGTTGTGGCGACCCCATCGCCTAGTGGGAAACCACTGCAATCAGCCACCCGAGTATTGGCGGGAAAACCATAACCTTTTGGGTTAGGAGGATATGCCTGCCCACAGCCACGAACATCTCGAGGCACCTCTCGATCTCAACAATCGAGTTGTATTTTCGTGATCTTTCCCAAAAGATCACCACTAGTTGTATTTTCAACTTGTAACCCTAGCATGTGGAACACACGCTACCAATGCATCTACCCCAGGCACCGGGCGAGTTGGCCGTGCGCGTAGAGGCGCGCGGCTGTGAGCTTGCATCCGGGAGATAGTAGGTTCGAATCCCACTATCGGCAGCCCTGAAGATGGTTTTCCGTGGTTTCCCATTTTCACACCAGGCAAATGCTGGGGCTGTACCTTAATTAAGGCCGCGGCCGCTTCCTTCCAACTCCTAGGCCTTTCCTATCCCATCGTCGCCATAAGACCTATCTGTGTCGGTGCGACGTAAAGCCTCTAGCAAAAAAAAAACTACCCCAGGCCCTGGACGCTGGTCCGGTTTCTCCCGATCGTCGGATTCTGGGGGATCGGGAACATCATGCTTCGGAGAAGGATCGGAGCTTCTCAAAAGCTCTTCGCCCCAAAAAGAGGAACTTCCTTGGTACTATAAACATCAACACCCTGCTGAAAACGGGAAAGCTTAAAGAACTGACTGACGCCGTGGACAAATTTGATATTCAAATCCTAGCGATCCAAGAAACCAGATTTCAAGATGAGAACCACTTTGACTCTGAAAACTTCAGGATATTTAAGGGTAAACCGGCCATAAATATCAAAAGGAATTTATCAATCCTTGGGACGGCCTTTGCAGTAAGAAAAAAAACATCTTAGATTCAGTTATCGACTTTACATCACCAAGTGAAAGAATCTCAGTGCTTACAGTGAAATCAAGCAACAAAGCATATGCCTTGATAAATGCCCATGCCCCCACTAACATAGACAATAAGAAAAATCCTCAGAAAGTAGAAGACTTTTGGGAACTGCTTGAAGAAACTACTAGCAAGATCCCTAAACATCACGTTAAAATCTTATTAGGGGACTTCAATGCACAGGTTGGCAGAGAGAAGAAATGCAGATCAATCGTAGAACTTCATCCTGCACATCGGCGGACTAATAAGAATGGAGAACGTCTAATAAGCTTTTGTAGATCATTCATGCTGAGACTCATGTCCATGCACTTTATGAGACCTTTACATAAAAAGAAAACTTGGAGATCACCTAACCCATTGCTAGGGGAATTCCAGATTGATCATGTTGCTATTTCCGTAAAGAATATGCTTGAAATTCAGAATGTTAAAGTACGGAAGGGAATTGTCGATTCAGATCACTACCTTACGCAAATCAAGGTTAGGTTCAAACCAAACAGATCCAGACCTAAAGGCAGCCGATTTCCAAGAGTGGATCCGGACTGCCTGAGGAAGAACGCTGACGTTTTCGTACGTGACATACACGATCAAGATCCTAAGGTATGGCCAGATATTCGCAACACATTACAGTCATCAGCAATGAAATTCGGACAGCCACCCAGAAAACGTAAACACAGATGGCGGAACACAACCTGTGATGAAGCTATCAATGACAGAATCAAAGCATGGAATCAATGGAATGGACACAGAACAGTCGACAGATGGCAGAATTTCCTTAAGACTCAAAAACTGACCTCAAAAACAATCCGCCGCGAAAAACGTGCATACGAGAAAAACAGACTCGCAGAGATAGAACACGATTTCCAGAAAAACAACACTCGGAGTTTCTACAAGACATTTCATCAGGACTTATCAGGGTACAAACCACCAACACTAAGTTTTCGTCGACCTAACGGATCACTAGAGACAAACAGTAAAGAGAACAAGATACTGGCTGACTATTTCCAAAATCTACAGAACTGCGATCCACCAATTGAAAGACTACAGTTTGAAAAACCTCCACCAAACCCAGACTCACAGCCCCCAACAACTCAAGAAATAAAAGAGATAATCAAATCGCTCAAAAATAATAAAGCCCCTGGGAACGAAGGCATAACTGCAGAAATGTTGAAAATAGGAGGAGATGACCCCATCAGAAGAATTCATACGCTCTTAACAGAAATATGGGAGATCATGATGATTCCGAAGGACTGGAAGAATGCCATTATCCATCCGTTACATAAGAAAGGCGATCGAGCGGACCCCAACAACTACAGAGGCATATCCCTTTTACCAGTTATTTACAAGGTTCTATCTAAAGCGCTATTAAACAGAGTAGAACAACAAACAGCTCATTTGTTTGGTGAATACCAAGCAGGCTTCAGAAAAGGTTTTTCGTGTTCTGAGCAAATTTGGAGTCTGAAGACGATATTAAGGATACGTCGCAGTACCACCACATTTGTCACCTTTGTAGACTTTAAGAAGGCGTATGACTCTATCGACAGACAAACTGTTGTAGACATCCTAGGAGAGCTCAGTGTGGACAAGAAGACCACAGAATTAATCCGCCAGACTCTCACAGACACAACAACTCAAGTGAAGTTTCTAGGTGAACTATCAGAGCCTTTTGAAGTGCATACAGGAGTTCGACAAGGAGATGGCGTCTCCCCAATCCTTTTTAACTTAGTGTTAGACAAAGTCATCAGGGAATGGGGAAAAGAAATCGAAGGTATAAACATTGGTACTCGGGGACAAAGAATTAACGTGAAGTGCCTAGCTTTTGCTGATGATCTAGCTATCTTTACCAAGACTACTGAAGAAACCAGGTATGCCATAGAGAAGTTGCATGAGATAGCATCAAAGACAGGCCTCCAAATATCGTATGAGAAGACTCATATCATGGCTAATGGACACCAGAATATCCAAAGATCCCCACTACAGACAAATTATGAATAATCGCACAGGTCCCTTCCTTCAAATATCTAGGAGAAATCATTGTACCATCCGGATTGGACAGGAAAGCTAATTTAGAAAGAGCCACCAAACTCCTGAAAGCATACCGAATAACATGGAACCACTGCAATAAAAGAGTGATGTCACGAAATGCAAAACTTCGGCATTACAAGACTGTTGTTCTTCCGGAAGCCTTGTATGCCTCAGAAACCACATCTCTAGGAGGCCACTCTAAAATTGATGAAATTGGAAAACAAGAACGAAAAATTCTGAGTAAAATATATGGCCCCGTTCATGTAAATGGTATATGGATCAAAAGGAAAACTGAAGATTTGTACAAAGCAATCGACAAGTTCACCGATACCGTACGCAGGAGACGATTGAAATTCTATGGCCATATCTGTAGAATGGACGACACTATATGCAAAAAGATTGCTTGGTATAATTAATTCAAAGAAGGTCAAAATAAGCTGGTTGGAGGAAATAAAGCAGGACTTTAAAGAAATGAACATCACAGAAGATGCCATCAGGGATCGCAAGGCTTTTGGGAATCTGGTTGCAAAGCATACGTTTACGGAAAAGGCTAAAAGAACCACAGGGAAACAATGGACGGAAGAACGCAAGAAACAGCATAGCGAGTTCATGAAGAGATTTTGGGAGGAGAAGAAGAAAGGAAAACCATCATCAAGCTAACAAGTTCCAACGCG
This sequence comes from Anabrus simplex, assembly GCF_040414725.1. Lineage (NCBI taxonomy): Eukaryota > Metazoa > Arthropoda > Insecta > Orthoptera > Tettigoniidae > Anabrus > Anabrus simplex. Next base: position 139,730,292 of record NC_090269.1, on the reverse strand, counting down.
CTCTGTAAACGGGCATAAGAAGAAATAATAATAATAATAATAATAATAATAATAATAATAATAATAATAATAATAATAATAATAATAATAATAATAATAATAATAATACCTGGCGAGCCGAACCCGTCCTGGGATCTCCCGGTACTAAAAGCCATACGCCATAATAATAAACATGATACTGTATAGGCTTTTGGGCTTTTGCCGTGTCAAGAAAATAAGGTGAAATTCTTTACGTTTCGCAGAGAACTTTGCTCTGCGTCATCAGAAGAAAATCTCGACTGTCCACGAGAAAGGCTTCTTTTCTTTCCTTCTGATGACGAAGAGCATATTATTATTATTATTATTATTATTATTATTATTATTATTATTATTATTATTATTATTATTATTATTATTATTGTTGTTGTTGTTACGGAGTTGTCCGTGGTAGGTAGAGGTGAAAGAAGGTGCTGGCGGGAACAGGTCTCAAAATGCGAAATTAAAATTAAGATAAAATTTAACAAGGTTATATTTTCTTTTCAAGATCGATAAATAACAATTATAACAGGTACTCAGTAGCCTAGCAACAATTCGAGAATGTACAATTACAGTGTTACAGGATTTGGGCTCCGAGAGCCAGACACATAATTCTTGAGCTATAAGCCCAACCTTACGATATACAAGATTCAACAAAGGGGCAGAAGACCCCAATCATGCCCAGGAGTTCTTGCTCCCAATTACACAGTAAAGCCTCCTCGAGGCACGCAGAAACAAATTTTTGGGAAGAGCAACCCGCTCTCAAAGTTCCAGCCTATCAAAGGCCACACCAAACTCCACGTTCAAGCTGTCCTCCAAGGACATACACACAGGGGTAAAAAAATACCCAACCTACTGAGGCCTATTCAGTGAAGAAACAGAAATATTACATGGCCTCCACAATATCAACTTGAGAGGAGGCAAAACTGCACTCCAAATATACCTTATTAAAACCTACTTGGCACTAGGCCGCTAATGCAAGGGCTAATCCCATACTAAAGAGGTGACTTATATAAGACAACGATTTACATTACATTAGAAGGGAAGAAACGGTTGTGAAAATAAGTTCACCTCAAAGCAATATGAGTGGGAGCTCGAGAGGGTTAAGCACTCTCTATCCCAATTTGTAGTTTAAAAAGATAGAATTGATACCAAGTGTCTTTACATTTTAGAGGAAAGTTACATGGTAAAAGGCTTCGGACCTGCCCCGAGAGTTAAACTGCTTAGCTAGCAAGAAAAGAAGTTGTTAAAAGGCCATTACCTGGTGGTTGAACTGCTGCCCGAAGAAAGAGGCGCTTCCCGCCCCCTGCTACATAATTTACACAATGATAGGTGTTACTGAAGTGGCCCGGAGACCCGAAAATCAGCAGTTTATATACCCTCGTGGAAAGTTCGAGGCGTTTCGTGAATGATAACACCCGCCCACAAGCATTTTATTGGATAATGGCAAAAACTACTACACTAGACGAAGAAGAAACACCTTATTGGTGGAAAATTAATTACAGAAATTCCTTATTGGTTAAATTCAAAACTGGCGGAAAGAAAGGGTTAATATTGCCAAGTTAAACAATGACTGAAAGAAATTTAACAAAGAACAAACTTATGAACCCAAAATTTCTCCAAAAACACAGTTCGTTCACTTCGCACTAGGGTGCATAATTGTAGTCCTTCAGTAGTGCCATCTAGAAGAGAATGTCCACACTTCTTACTACAGGCAAAACAAAAATACATCGAAAACGACACAGTTCAGAAAACTTCAAAATTTACAAGTAGGGACATCTTCTGAGAAACTTGAGAATTAACACTGTAGTTAAAGTTCAGGCTTCCTCCAGTAGAGGAGTTTCAACTGGCGCAATGTTTGAATTAGCAGAGCGGTGGTGTACCGCCCGGTACAATAATAATAATAATAATAATAATAATAATAATAATAATAATAATAATAATAATAATAATAATAATAATAATAAGAAGAAGAAGAAGAAGAAGAAGAAGAAGAAGAAGAAAGGAATACGTTTAGGAACACACTGAAGAATATGGAAAGTGTTCAAGCCGCAGGAAGAACTAGGAAGACCGGAAGAACCTGGACAGACGAACAACGGAAGCAGGCCAGCGAACGCATGAAGGACTGTTGGACACAGAGAAAACTCCGCACGAAGAGAAAGAAATGAAGTTGTAGTGTGATCCTTAATGGTCCATTCGCTTGTAATAATAATAATAATAATAATAATAATAATAATAATAATAATAATAATAATAATAATAATAATAATAATAATAATAATAATAATAATAATAATAATAATTGTACCGGGCGGTACACCTCCACGCCGCTAATTCAAACTTTGCGCCAGTTGAAACTCCTCTGCTGGAGGAAGTCTGAACTTTATTTAATGTATTAATTTTCAAGTTTCTCAGAAGATGTCACTACTTGGAAATTTTGAAGTTTCTGAACTGGGTTGTTTTCGACGTATTTTTGTTTTTTCCTGTAGTAAGAAGTGTGAACTTTCTCTTCTAGAGGACACTACTGAAGAACTACAATAGTGCACCCTAGTGCGAAGTGAAAGAACTGTTTTTTGGAGAAATTTTTATTTCAAAAGTTTGTTCCTTGTTAAATTTCTTTCTGTTATTGTTTAAGTTGGCTGTATACCCCTTTCTTTCCCCTTGTTTTGTATTTAGCCAATCCCGAATTTCTTTAATTAATTTATAACCAATCAGGTGTATCTTCTTCTACGGGGATATGCTGCTTTACCCTAGCCAATAAAGTTTTTGTGGGAGGGTGTTCTCATTGCTGTAACGCCTCGAACTTTCCGCGAGAGTATATAAACTGCTGATTTTAGGGTCTCTGCGCCACTTCTGTACCATCTTTCAGTGTGTAAAGTACATAGCAGGGGGCGGGAAGCGCCTCTTTCTTCGGACAGCAGTTCAACAACCAGGTAATGGCCGTATAATAACTTCTTTTCTTGCTAGCTCAGCAGTTTAACTCTCGGGGCGGGTCCGAAGCTTTTCCACCATGTAACTTTTCCCTAAAATGTAAAGACTCTTAGTATCTATTATCTTTTAAGCTACATATTGGTATAGAGAGTGCTTAACCCTCTCGAGCTCCCACTCATATTGTTTGAGGTGAACTTACTTTTTCACAACCAATTCTTCTTTAACGTAATGTAAATTGTTTTTTTCTAAAGTCACCTCTTTAGTATGGGATTAGCCCTTGCATTAGCGGCCTAGAGCCAGATTAGGTTTTAAACAAAAGGTATTAGGAGTGCAGATCGCCTCCTCTCAAATTGTTATTTTGGAGGTCATGTAATTAACCTTTTTCTCACTTAATAGACCTCAGTAGGTTGGGTATTTTACCCCCGTGTCTATGTCCTTAGAGGACAACTTGAAGGTGGAGTTTGGTGTGGCCTTTGATAGGCTTAAAGTTGAGAGCGAGTGGCTCCTTCTTGAAAATTGAGTATGTATGCCCCGAGGAGGCTTTTCTGTGTAATTTAGAGCAAGTGCTCCTGGGCATGAATGGGGTTTTCTGCCTCTCTGTTAAATCTTGTTTTGGGGTAAAGTTGGGCTAGTTGCAGAAGAATTGCGAGTTCGGGGCTCGAAGCCCTATTCCTGTAAATACTTTAAGTGTAATTTGTTATCTTGCTACTCTGTACCTGCCATTCTTGTTATTTCTGAATTTTGAAAAGAAAATATAACCTTGTTAAATTTTAAATTAACTTTAATTTCGTAGCCTGAGACCTGTTCACCCCCGCACCTTCTTTCACCTCTAACTACCACGGAAAAACTCCGTATCAATAATAATAATAATAATAATAATAATAATAATAATAATAATAATAATAATAATAATAATAATAATAATAATAATAATAATAATAATAATAATTGTTACGGAGTTATCCGTGGAAGTCAGAGGTGAAAGAAAGATGAATTAAAATTTCAACAAGGTTATATTTTCAAAACTTAACAATGGTGACATAGAATTTTGAGCGTACAACAAATAACAACAAGTTAAATCAGGTACACAACCAAGAGAAAAATTTAAACAGTTTCCACTAGGGGAAATAACAAAGGAAATCAGGTACAATGCCGCTTAACAAGAAGGCACCAGTTAAGTGGTCTTTACAAATTCTGGGCTACGGGCCCTAATTCATCAATCCTTGAGCTCTTAGCTCACAATCACAAAACACCAAAGGGCAGAAAACCCTTAATTACATGGAGCATTAGCTCCCAACCTTACATTTCAAGCCTCTCTAAGGCACTTTTACCACAACTCCATAAAGAGCTGACCCGCTCTCGATCTTTCAAGCAATAACAAACCTTTACACAAACTGCCATCAAGACATAATAAAGAAACAGGGGCATCTCGTACTCAATCTATTGGGCCTTAGTGTGCAAAACCAGGTTAATTTAAATGGCCCAAAACAAAAGGATGGAGGCGTGAATTTGCACTCCTAAATCTACATTTTAAAACCTAAGTGGCTCTAGGCCGATACACAGGGGCTAATCCCAAGCTAGGGAGGTGACTCGTATGAGAAAACTTTAATACATTAAGGAAGAGAAGAAACGGTTATGAAAACGTAGTCACCTCAATTTCAAAATGAAGAGGAGCTCGAGAGGGTAAAGCACTCTCTATCCCCGCTTTACAGTAAAAGAGATTTGTAGTTTATTACATAGACTGAAACGGAATTTACATTTTAAAGAGATGGGTTACATATTAAAGTTTTCGAACCCTCCCCGAGAGTTAGACTGCTGCGCTAGCAAGAAATAAAGATGTTAAAAGGCCATTACCTTGTTGAAGAACTGCTGTCTGAAGAACGAGGCGCTTCCCGCCCCCTGCTACATATTCACACCCTGAGTAAGATGTTATATGAGTGGCGCAGAGACAAGAAAATCAGCAGTTTTTATACCCTCGCGGAAAATTCGAGACCTTTCAGGGGTAATTAAGACCCGCCCTTTTAACTATATTGGATAGCTTAGAGCTACATATCCATATCGAAAAAGACATACATGATTGGCTGAGAATTAATTAAAGAAATTCGGGATTGGCTAAGTTCAAACCTGGCGGAAGGAAGGATTAATACTGCCAACCCAAATATAACAGAACAAAATTTAGTAAAGACAACAACTTTTGAATACAAAATTTCTTCAAGAAGGTTCATTCCTTTGCACCAGAGTGCATGATCATAGTTTTTTTTGTAGAGACATCTGGTAGAGAACGTCCACACTTCTTGATCAATGACAAACAAAAACACATCAAAATTCACACAGAGCCATCTTCGGAGAAACTGTTGAGTTAATACAGTTTTTTAAAGTTCAGGCTTTCTCCTGTAGAGGAGTTTCAATTGGCGCAATATTTGAACTAGCGGCGTGGAGGTGTACCGCCCGGTACAGACCTCCCCCCCACAAAAGTCCTTCCAAGGGGTGACACAGAAGAGAAAGCAACTTTTTTTTCCAATACAAAGTCCAAGTTTGTTGCTGATTGGCTGAAGAAAATTTAGCAGAGAAAATACAATTTTTCAGTAGTCAGAGGTCTCTTAATTTGTTTGATATTGATGGGTGGGACTAGTTTAAATCCAGTTTGGGAATTTCTTTGTTGTTGTAGAATTGCGAAACAAAACATTAATTCATGGAAGTAAAATTTTTCTAAGTCCACCAAAGGTTGATTGGAGCAAAAATGTAGTAATTGCGGATATGGAATGTCCATGTAGCTTAAGAAGTACATTAGCTGTCGATTAATTTTGACGGCAAGAACTGTCGCTGCTGCCAAAGTTCAGTCGAGGTCACCCGGACCCCTCAAGTACCCTGAGATACCTCTCTCCCACTACTATGGGAGGGGTAGTGGTGGTGAAGCACGCCGCAGATGCGAAGTTTGTTTACAGTCCTCGAGTAGCTTGTGGGCGGTGCGCCGCACGTCAGCCTTGGCCGGAAGGAGGGCTCCGGCTCGCCGTACACTGCTTGACCTCACTGGAGTGGCGTGGACCCGTACCCCACCTCAGTGCCGGTACGGCGCCTCACGGCTTCGGGGACACTGAAACAGTAAGATCTCGGCGGCAGAATTTGTGTTGGACCATAATGGTTTTAGGGTACAGTCTTTGTTGTGAGGTTGAGGGGCCAGCGGCGTGGAAACTTTATTTAATTTGCCACTGGTGTGTTTTAGCAGGAGACGGGAGCGTGGTAATGGCCGAATTGACAGGACAGCAGAGTAACTATGGGGAAGGTTTTACAAGGTAAATGAACAAACACAGAGCAGAAGGCCTTAAAGTAACCCCCCCCCCAAAATATAACCTTTGGGGTTCTTACAAAATGTCAAATATCCAATGAGCAAGTAATTTACACAGGTTTCACCTGAGACAGGTGAACCCTAAAGATTCTCTCAGTGGCTGGATTGCTCACTAACAATGTGACCGGGGTAAGAAAATCCAAGACGGTGCACGGCTCATGAAATCTGGGGGCAAGCTTGCCCGCGGGAACAAAATTCTTGACCATAACTTGGTCTCCTACTTTTAAATTGGTGGGCCTCAGTCCACGACCATATCTTTCCTTAACCTTTTCATGAGAAATTTTCAGATTGGCCTTAGCCTTTTTCCAAAGATCTTTAATATTATCTGGGTCTATTGTCTCAGGTAGAATATCACTAAGAGACCAAAGGTTAGAGAGCGGCGTGTTGGGTACAAACTTAAACATCAAAGAAGCTGGAGTGAACTTATGGGATTCATGAACCGCCGAATTCAAAGCGAAAGCTAACCAATGCAGGGATGTATCCCATCTGGAGTGATCGTCGTGATGAGAGGCAATCAGAGCCGACCACAGATTACGATTGACCCGTTTAGCCAGAGATGGTTGAGGATAGTATGCAGAAGTTGTTACATGTGAGATAGATAGATCAAAACAGAATTTACGGACGTGATTGGAGGTGAAGGCTTTAGCATTATCAGAAACAATATATTGACATGGACCAAAAGAAGCGAAGATGGAATTTAAACAAGAAATGGTGGATTGAGCGGTAGCCAGCTTAGTCGGAAATAACCATGAGAATCTAGTCAAGCCATCTACACACGCAAGGATGAACTTGTTGGCATTCCCCTTTGACTGGGGGAAGGGTCCTACGTAGTCGATGTAAAGACGTTCCCTGGGGCGCGACGCTTGATGAGAAGACAAGAGCCCTTGCTTGGTGGACATAGTGGGTTTACTAAGCCAACAAGATTTACAAGCTTTTACTAATTCACGAATTTCGCCGTACATACCTTTCCAGATGAACATTTCTCGGATCTTTTCTCGAGTTTTGAAGATGCCTAAATGCCCCCCCCCCCCCTAATGGGGTCTCATGATAGTACTTGAAGATCATAGGCACAAAAACAGCTGGAACCACAACTTTCATCTCTTTAACATGCCCCGACGGGCAACATAAAACACCATTCCTCAATACATAAGGGACGACATGTTCCCCAGAAGAAAGGGTTTCCATAATAGGAGCCAGCACTAGATCTTCTCGTTGATATTTTTCGATATCCCTAAATAACATGGGAGCATCCGTTAGAATGGCATTAACCTCAGGTAGTATGGACTCGGGAGGTGAAGAACTATCAACCTGTTCAGGGGTCTCAACATCATTGGCAAACATACGGCTTAGTCCATCTGCCACATTTTCCGTTCCTCTTATATGCCTAACATCAAATTGGAGTGCAGAAATTCTGATGGCCCAGCGGGCTATGCGACCTGTACGACGCGGCCAACATAAGACCCAACTTAAGGCTTGGTTATCTGTCTCCAAGTCGAACTTGACATGTTCCAGATAGAGGCGGAACTTTTCTAGAGCAAACAAGACTGCTAAACCTTCAAGTTCATAGATGGAATACTTGGATTCTTGGGCCGATAATGTCCTAGAGGCATAGGCGATGGGTCGCCCCCTAGTTCAGTCTCTTGAAGAAGGAATGCAGCTACCGCCAACGACGACGCGTCGGTTTGGACGATGCATTTCTTAGAGAAATCGGGCAAAGCGAGGACAGGGGCATTACAAAGGGCTAATTTGAGGTCTTCGAAAGCGGCTTGTTGAGAGGGCCCCCCCTCAAATTTGACGCCTTTCCTACGAACTAAGTTCAATGGCGCCGCTCTATTAGCAAAGTTGGGAATAAATTTCCTGAAGAAGTTCACCATGCCTATGAACCTGGCAATACCCTTGATGTCCTTGGGAGGTTTGAAATCACGGATGGCCTGTGTTCTAGAATGATCTACAGCGACACCATTAGGCGACACAATATGCCCTAGAAATGACATGGAAGGATTAGCGAAGGCAACCTTGGACAACTTCACCGTTAACCCTGCCTTATGAAGGCGACTCAGGACCTCTTTCAGATGATCTAGATGTTCTTCAAAGGTCTCAGAAAATACGATGACATCATCAAGATAATGGTATAGATACTCAAATTTGATGTCGGAGAAGACCCTGTCTAGCAGTCTCGTAAGCACGGCTGCTCCCGTGGGGAGCCCTAAAGGCACGCGGTTGTATTAATACAAGTTCCAATCAGTGGCAAACGCTGTATGATGTTTAGATTCCTCAGCTAGAGGTATCTGATTATAAGCCTGATTGAGGTCTAAGATGGTGAAGAATTTAGCCTTTCGAAACCATGAGAAACAAGAGTGAAGGTCTGGAAGGGGCACAGATTGTAACACCACCTTCCGATTGAGAGCCCTGTAATCAATCACAGGCCTAAAGCCACCTTGGGGTTTCGGGACAAGAAAAAAAGGCGATGAATACGCCGACTTAGAGGGCCTAATTATGCCGTCTTTCAACATCTGATCTCTGATTTCCTTCAAAGCCTTCATTTTAGGTGGAGATAGTCTATAAGGTGGAAAAAGGACTGGAATCGAATCCGTAACCTCAATATTGTATTCGATAAGGTCAGTGACACCAAGAGTATCAGATAAAACCTCTGGAAACGACTGACACAACTTGCGAATACTATCAGCCTGCTTCTCAGGTAGATGTCTAAGGTCTAACAACATCTCATCCAGGGTAGGCGAAACAGATGAACATGATACAGAACTACATTTTAATAAGGGGATTTTGAATTTACTAGCAAATTTGAAAGTGCACGACTTGCTCTGAAGGTCGAGCACTAGACCAGTGTGAGACATGAAGTCCGCTGCCAATATAATGGGGCAAGACAAGTGCTTAGCCACCAACAGTTTTATTTTCCAAGTGAATTTCAGAATGCGGATTTTGGCATACAGAGATCCTAAAATTTCTAATGGAGATGAGTTATCCGAAACATATTGAACCGAAGACGAACAAAAATCAGAAAGTTTGCAAACATATCTTAATTTGGAATACCATTCAGCCGAAATAATGGAACAAACACTACCTGAGTCTAAAAGAGCAGTTAAAGGCTCGTTATTTAATTCAATTTTGAGAAATGGAACAGGTGCGGGGGAATCCGCCGCAATCCTAAGACATTCCTTGGGGCCTTCAAAATATAAATTAGAAGACTGAGTTTTCCCTGAGATTGCGGCCGGTTTACTTGGGGCTGAGCCTCGGAAAGAAAAGTTAGTCGACTCAGCCGAAGCCACTAGTCATTTTTGATTGTTGGTAGAAGTTGCACAGAAGTTGAGCAGGAGGGGGTGCTGTTAGCATTAGGGCAGTTCTTGGCAATATGGGAAAAAGCGCCGCATTTAAAACAGCCTTGGGATGACCCTGCTCCATTCCTGGTCCCATTGGGTTTAATCAAGGGGCACTTTTTCCCAAGATGGTCAGGTGACCCACAAGCATAACATTTGCGGGGTGTTACGGTTCGGCGAGGTGGAGGCCGAGAATTACTAGAAGATGGAGGGGGTTCTTTCGCGACACGTAAGGTGTTGGCGTATCTAACTCCTTCCGCTGAGACAGCCATAGCCTACAACTCGGCAAAAGTTTGCGGACACGACGCAAAACACAAGTAGGACCTGTAAGATGGTGAAATTCCTTCCACAATAGCCTGAACAATTTGATCTTCTGGAAAATGGAGGGCAAATACTCTAGTATAGAAGTTGATATCTTGAATAAAGTCGGCCAGGTTTTCATCCAGACGCTGTACTCGGTAGTAGTACTTTTGAATTAGCGATGACCTAGCTCGAGCGGGAATAAAATTTGCCAGAAGGTGTGCATGAAACTCTTCAATAGTTGATTGTTCGGCAATTGCCCTAACTATTTTGTCATATAGAACCCCAATTGAATAGGGATAAATAATCTGCAGAATTTGACACGGGGAAAGAGAAAAAACAAGAGCATGATCTTGGAATTCAACAAAAATCCTTAAGAATGAAACAACGTCACTGGTAGAGTTAACAGAAAACTTAGAAATACCTATGAGCAACATTGCTAAAAGACGGGGCAAACTGCTGAAGCCAGGTGACATAGTAGGTAGAGGCCTAAGTGGCGGAGAAGCTGTTTCAGAAAGTGCATTATTCAAAGAGGTACGAGGTTCAAACTCATTGTCTAATGGGGCAGAGGTTTTTTGAACTCCTACTGATTTCATATTTTCTCCTCCTTTAGAAGAGTCTTCCTCGCTAACTACGTTTACCGTAGCGGGTTGGTCGGTTTTGGGAGGGACTGCCCCAGTTAACAATAGGCTAACCTTACTGGACAAGGTGGAAAGGTTTTCGAGAAGAGCACTAGCTTCCTTCCCTTGAATGTCCTTCAATTTTAGAGACAAAGGATCGTTAACTCTATTAGAAAAACGGAACAATCTAGCTTGCACACGTTTAAGTTGATTTGGAGAAGGATCATTTTCTTCAAAAAAGCTAACTACGAATGCTAGCTCAGTAGTATTGTCAGTGATCGTGGAGAGAGAGTCGTCAATCCCTTTCTCTCCCAAAGTGGGGATGGAAATAGGCAAATCAAGGGACTCTTTAAGCTTGTTGGTGTCTACCGCAACCGTGCCTCCAGATTGCACATTTCTAATAGTTAATTCATAGATCAACTCCTCCTTGCGCAAATAGCCGGGATGGAGGACATCGCGAGGGCCGGGCATGATGACAGACAATTTACAAATTTAGAAAAATCGAAAAATTCCAGCGACGGAGAAAACTGTTAGAGTTCGAATCAAAGCAATGTTTAGCCGTAAAAAGGGGCTAAATTGAGACCCATTCAACCACGCTCTGCTACCACTTGTTACGGAGTTATCCGTGGAAGTCAGAGGTGAAAGAAGGTGCGGGCTGGAATGGGTCTCACTACAAGTTCGAAAGATGAATTAAAATGTCAACAAGGTTATATTTTCAAAACTTAACAATGGTGACATAGAATTTTGAGCGTACAACAAATAACAACAAGTTAAATCAGGTACACAACCAAGAGAAAAATTTAAACAGTTTCCACTAGGGGGAAATAACAAAGGAAATCAGGTACAATGCCGCTTAACAAGAAGGCACCAGTTAAGTGGTCTTTACAAATTCTGGGCTACGGGCCCTAATTCATCAATCCTTGAGCTCTTAGCTCACAATCACAAAACACCAAAGGGCAGAAAACCCTTAATTACATGGAGCATTAGCTCCCAACCTTACATTTCAAGCCTCTCTAAGGCACTTTTACCACAACTCCATAAAGAGCTGACCCGCTCTCGATCTTTCAAGCAATAACAAACCTTTACACAAACTGCCATCAAGACATAATAAAGAAACAGGGGCATCTCGTACTCAATCTACTGGGCCTTAGTGTGCAAAACCAGGTTAATTTAAATGGCCCAAAACAAAAGGATGGAGGCGTGAATTTGCACTCCTAAATCTACATTTTAAAACCTAAGTGGCTCTAGGCCGATACACAGGGGCTAATCCCAAGCTAGGGAGGTGACTCGTATGAGAAAACTTTAATACATTAAGGAAGAGAAGAAACGGTTATGAAAACGTAGTCACCTCAATTTCAAAATGAAGAGGAGCTCGAGAGGGTAAAGCACTCTCTATCCCCGCTTTACAGTAAAAGAGATTTGTAGTTTATTACATAGACTGAAACGGAATTTACATTTTAAAGAGATGGGTTACATATTAAAGTTTTCGAACCCTCCCCGAGAGTTAGACTGCTGCGCTAGCAAGAAATAAAGATGTTAAAAGGCCATTACCTTGTTGAAGAACTGCTGTCTGAAGAACGAGGCGCTTCCCGCCCCCTGCTACATATTCACACACTGAGTAAGATGTTATATGAGTGGCGCAGAGACAAGAAAATCAGCAGTTTTTATACCCTCGCGGAAAATTCGAGACCTTTCAGGGGTAATTAAGACCCGCCCTTTTAACTATATTGGATAGCTTAGAGCTACATATCCATATCGAAGAAGACATATATGATTGGCTGAGAATTAATTAAAGAAATTCGGGATTGGCTAAGTTCAAACCTGGCGGAAGGAAGGATTAATACTGCCAACTCAAATATTAAAGAACAAAATTTAGTAAAGACAACAACTTTTGAATACAAAATTTCTTCAAGAAGGTTCATTCCTTTGCACCAGAGTGCATGATCATAGTTTTTTTGTAGAGACATCTGGTAGAGAACGTCCACACTTCTTGATCAATGACAAACAAAAACACATCAAAATTCACACAGAGCCATCTTCGGAGAAACTGTTGAGTTAATACAGTTTTTTAAAGTTCAGGCTTTCTCCTGTAGAGGAGTTTCAATTGGCGCAATATTTGAACTAGCGGCGTGGAGGTGTACCGCCCGGTACAATAATAATAATAATAATAATGATAATAATAATAATAATAATAATAATAATAATAATAATAATAATAACAATTCCCATGGCTGGTTTTTGGTACACCATAGTTACGTATGAGTTACCTAAATGCGCTTATACCGTTAACTGCGCTGTTAACCTTAATGAGTTTCCAGAAACTTAAATCCAGATTTATAAGCCCTGGTAATAAACAGCACAGATATCGTCATGTTTAGTATCTCTCGTCCTCCAGTAGATGACTACGCAAATGTTTTTAGGGTTATTTTGGTAATATCTAGTTACTTTTACTAGCAGAAGTTTACTGTAATGAAAATTGGGTGGCAAACATGTATACAGTCATCTCATACTGATGGGTTGAACTAGCTCTTTCCAGGAAGCTAGCTCATTCGCTCCCGCTCTCAGCTGAGAGTCGTTCAAAAGAGCCATTCTTGGGAGCGGAAAGGTTTTAGCTATCTGAGGAAGTGAGGCCGCTCTCCGCCTCCAGGATCAATCAATCAATCAATCAATCAATCAATCAATCAATCAATCAATCAATCAATCAATCAATCAATCAATCAATCAATCAATCAATCAATCAATCAATCAATCAATCAATCAATCAATCAATCAATCAATCAATCAATCAATCAATCACTACTGATCTGCATTTAGGGCAGTCACCCAGGTGCCAGATTCCCTATCTGTTGTTTTCCTAGCCTTTTCTCAAATGATTGCAAAGAAATTGGAAATTTATTGAACATCTCCCTTGGTAAGTTATTCCAATCCCTAACTCCCCTTCCTATAAACGAATATTTGCCCCGATTTCTCCTCTTGAATTCCAAATTTATCTTCATATTGTGATCTTTCCTACTTTTAAAGACACCGTCCAAACTTATTCGTCTACTGATGTCCTCCCACGCCATCTCACCACTGACAGCTCGGAACATACCACTTAGTCGAGCAGCTCGTCTCCTTTCTCCCAAACGGAGCTCGATAGCTGTAGTCGCTTAAGTGCGGCCAGTATCCAGTAATCGGGAGACAGTGGGTTCGGGCCCCACTGTCGGCAGGCCTGAAGATGGTTTTCCGTGGTTTCCCATTTTCACACCAGGCAAATGCTGGGGCTGTACCTTAATTAAGGCCACGGCCGCTCCCTTCCAATTCCTAGGCCTTCCCTACCCCATCGTCGCCATAAGACATCTGTGTCGGTGCGACGTAAGGCAAATAGCAAAAAAAAAAACCAAACCTTTCTCCCAAGTGTGCCCAGCCCAAACTTTGCAACATTTTTTTAACGCTACTCTTTTGTCGGAAATCGTCCAGAACAAATCGAGCTGCTTTTCTTTGGATTTTTTCCAGTTCCTAAATCAAGTAATCCTGATAAGGGTTCCATATACTGGAACCATACTATAGTTGGGGTCTCACCAGAGACAAATATGCTCTCTCCTTTACATCCTTACTAAACCCCTAAATACTCTCATAACCATGTGCAGAGATCTGTACCCTTTATTTACAATCATATTTATGTGATTACCTAAATGAAGATCCTTCCTTATATTAATACCTAGGTATTTACAATGATCCCCAAAGGGAACTTTCACCCCATCAACGCAGTAATTAAAACTGAGAGGACTTTTCCTATTTTTGTGAAACTCACAACCTGATTTTTATCCCCGTTTATCATCATGCCATTGCCTACTCTCCATCTCACAACATTATCGAAGTCATTTTGCAGTTGCTCACAATCTTGTAACTTACACTAGCCAACATGATTTTGCGGTAAAATAGAAAATATGCCATTCTTGTGGAAATCGCTGCCCTGATTCCGAAAATGATGCTACTTTTTTCCTATCACGTCTAGTTTTGACGCAATTCAGTGTTTTAATATCTGCATGAATTCGTAAGATGTAATGTTGAGAGATGTTCTCGCGCAACTTATTTTAGAATACAATTATGTGATTTGATTTGTTATTGTTTGCATTTTATTATAGGTTTATTGCTGTCTATATTTTCATTTTGTAGTTGGGGATTTCCTGGTAAATTCATAACAAACTCCCTCAGATACGCAATAGACCGCGAGGTATGTAGGATTGAAGATAAGACAGTTGAGAGTTTGTCTTTCATCTTAGACCACTTGAATAATCAGACGTGTTAAAAGCCCCAGCCCTTATGCAATGTTTATAATGGACTGATGAGGCAGTCCGAAAGTATTATACTCAAGAAGATGAACTTGTATTTTATACGGATGTTTCAAATTTTCTATGTCCATTGGGAGTAACTGGCGTGTTTTTATTGACTCTTCCAAAATACGTTTAAAGGCTGTTTTGCTTCATAATACAAATGTTCTAGCATCCGTCCACTTGCACACTCCACAAAAATGTCTGAAACAAATGAGACCTTTAAGTTGGTGCTTGAAAAATTTAAATATCATGAGCATGGGTGGCAAATTTGCGGTGATTTCAAGATCATTGGATTGTTGCTGGGACAACAAAAAGGCTATACAAAATTTCCCTGTTTCCTATGCGAATGGGATAGCAGGGCACGGGATAAACATTGGGATACAGTGAATTGGACAGAAAGGAAACAACTACAACCAGAATCCAAAAATGTCTTATTGACCGTGAAAAAATTCTACTTCCACCCTTGCACATCAAATTTGGATTGATGAAACTGTATGTCGAGGTATTAGATAAAAGTAGCCTATGCTTCTAATATTTATCCACTAAATTTCCCTCATTATTAGATGCAAAAATCAAAGAAGGCGTATTTGATGGACCACAGATTCGTAAACAGATGAAGGATAAAATTTTCACAGACACGAAGACCAAAATTGAGAAAGAGGCAGGGAACGCATTCAAAGATGTAGTGACTAAATTCCTTGGCAACATTAAGGACCCTCAGTACAAAGAAATTTTAAGGAAAATGTTGGTAAAGTTTAAGGAACTCGGTTGTAATATGAGCCTTAAGCTTCATTTCTTAGCTTCGCATCTGGATTATTTCCCTCTAAATTTAGGAGCTGTCAGTGAAGAACAAGGTGAAAGGTTTCACCAGGATCTCAAAGATGCAGAACGACGCTATCAGGGAAGTTGGGATGTGAATATGATGGCCGATTACTGTTGGTCGATTGCACGAGACGACCCTTCTGGAGATCATTCAAGAACTTCAAAAACCCGGAAATTCCACGGAAAACGGGAAAAGACGGAGGTGTGAATCTAACCTGCACATAATGTAAGTAGTAAAACTATGTATGTTTAACCATGTATTTTTTTTTTTTTTTGCTAGGGGCTTTACGTCGCACCGACACAGATAGGTCTTATGGCGACGATAATTTTTATTCAAGGTACGGTTATATTAATTTAAAAGCAACTGTACAGTCGAAACTAAATAGGCGCTTTATGCTTCAGTTTCACGAATTTCAATATACATTAAAAATATAATACATACTATCTACTGTACTTGCTTACAAAGCAGCAGCATTTATGTGTTTTCAATGCATGAAAAATATGATTACGTTTTGCAAGCTGAAATTTACATTAAGACATCAAATTGAATCAATACTAAGTATCAGCAATTTTACGTAAGAACAAAATAATATTTTGTAATATTGCCACCAAACCAGACGTGATTCGCCAAAACTAATATTTTTCTCGAATTCTGCGTTAAGAAATTCATAAAACCCACCTAGTTTCGTTTTTACCGCACAAAAATGTTTTATTTTGCAGGCTAGTGTTATTTATTACTCTGTACAGAATAACATCATCTGCGAAAAGCCTTATCTCTGATTCCACTTCTTTACACATATCATTGATATATATATAAGAAAACATAAAGGTCCAATAATAATGCCTTGGGGAATTCCCCTCTTTTTACAGGGACAGATAAAGCTTCAGCTACTCTAATTCCCTGAGTTCTGTTTTCTAGAAACACAGCCACCCATTCAGTCACTCTTTTGTCAAGTCTAATTGCACTCATTTTTGCCAGTAGTCTCCATGATCTACCCTATCAAATGCCTTAGGGAGGTCAATCGCGATACAGCCCAATTGACCTCCTGAATCCAGGATATCTGCTGTAATCCTACAAGTTGGGCTTCAGTGGAATAACATTTCCTAAACCCAAACTGCCTTCTATCAAACCAGTTATTAATTTCATGTCTTATACAATCAGAAAGAATGCTTTCCCAAAGCTTACATGTAATGCATGTCAATCTGATAGGCCTGTAATTTTCAGCTTTATGTCTATCACCCTTTCCTTTATAATCAGCGGCTACCAAAGCAACTCTCCATTCATTTGGTAAAGTTCCTTCGTGCAAACAATAATCAAACAAGTACTACAGATATGGTACTATATCCCAACCCATTGTCTTTAGTATATCCTCCGAAACCTTATCAATTCCAGTTGCTTTTCTAGTTTTCAACTTTTGTATCTTACTGTAAATGTCATTGCTGTCATAGGTAAATTTGAATACTTCTTTAGTATTACTCACCTCCTCTATCTGGACATTATCCTTGCAACCAACAATACATACTACTGACTGAATACTTCTGCCTTTTGAAGATCCTCGCATACACACTCCCCTTGTTCATTAATGATTCCTGGAATGTCCTTCTTGGAACCTGTTTCTGCCTTAAGGTACCTATACCTACTCTTCCATTTTTCACTAAAATTCGTGTGGCCACCAATTATGCTTGCCATCATGTTATCCTTAGCTGAATTCTTTGCTAGACTCAATTTCCTAGTAAGTTCCTTCAATTTCTCCTTACTTCCACAGCCATTTCTAACTCCGTTTCTTTCCAACCTGCACCTCCTTCTTAGTCTCTTTACTTCTCTGTTATAATATAGTGGATCTTTACCATTCCTTACCACCTTTAGAGGTACAAACCTATTTTCACATTCCTCAACAATTGCTTTAAACCCATCCCAGAGTCTTTTTACATTTTTATTTACCGTTTTCCACCGATCATAATTACTTATTAAAAACTCCCTCAGGCCTGTTTTATCAGCCATATGGTACTATCTAACAGTCCTAATTTTAATCTCCTCCTTTCTTTCACATTTATTTTTAATTACCATAAAACAGCTTCGTGATCACTAATACCATCTATTACTTCGGTTTCTCTATAGAGCTCATCTGGTTTTACCAGGACCACATCCGGAATATCCTTCCCTCTAGTTGGTTCCATCACTTTCTGAATCAGGTGCCCTTCCCATATTAACTTATTTGCCATTTGTTGGCCATGCTTCCTGTCGTTCGCATAACCTTCCAAATTGACATTTGGTAAACTGAGATCACCCGCTACGATCACGTTCCTTTCCTTATCGTTTCCCACATAGCTGATTATCTTATCAAATAATTCTGAATCAGCATCTGCGCTACCCTTCCCTGGTCCCCCCTGTGGGTGAGGGGGTAGAATAACAGCCACGGTATCCCCCGCCTGTCGTAAGAGGCGACTAAAAGGGGCCTCAGGGGCTCTGAACTTTGGAGCGTGGGTTGTCGACCACGGGGCTCTCAGCTGAGTCCTGGCATTGCTTCCACTTACTTGTGCCAGGCTCCTCTCTTTCATCTATCCTATCCGACCTCTCTTGGTCAACTCTTGTTCTTTTTCGACCCCGACACTATTAGGTTTGCGAGGTCTAGGGAGTCTTCTCATTTTCACGCCCTTCGTGGCCTTTGTCTTCCTTTGGCCGATATCTTCATTTTTCGAAGTGTCGGATCCCTTCCATATTTTCCCTCTGATTAGTGTTATATAGAGGATGGTTGCCTAGTTGTACTTCCTCTTAAAACAATAATCACCACCACCACCTTCCCTGGTCTGTACACTCCAAAGACATCAAGTTGCCTATTATCTTTAGAAATGAGCCTTACTCCTAGAATTTCGGGCTTGTCATCTTTAACTTTTTCGTAGCTTACAAATTCTTCTTTCACGAGAATGAATACTCACCCTCCTACCATTCCTATCCTATCTCTACGATACACCCTCCACTTCCCTGAGAAAATTTCTGCATCCATTATATAATTTCTCAGCCATGATTCAACTCCTATTACAATATCTGGTAAGTATATATCTATTAAATTACTTAATTCTATTCCTTTCTTTACAATACTTCTACAGTTGAGCACTAACAGTTTTATGTCACCCTAACTTGATTTCCAGTTCCCTGTTCCCTTAACACCGCTCCCTAGGCCACCCTGTTTCCCTAAATGTACCTCCCTATAACCCTTCTAAACAAATTTCCTAACTTATGTGTACCACTGCGGTTTAAGTGAAGGCCATCTGAGCGTAGATCCCTATATCCTACCCACCCATTAGGATCTAGAAATTTCACTCCCCGTTTCCCACATACCCGCTCCATAGTCTCATTTAAATCCACAATCACCTTCCAGTCAGTATCCCTCCTACACAGTATTCCACTGATAACAATCTCTGCTTCCTTAAACTTCACCCGTGCTGCATTTACCAGATCCCACACACCCCCAACTATGTTGGTACTTATACCTGCTTGTCTTACGTTGTTAGTACCAACGTGAAACACCACCACCTTCTCCTTTCCCTCTTCCTTCTCTTCTACTTTCCTCAACATCTGCCTTAAAATAATTCCTGGATAACACTCTACTCTGGTACCCTTTCCTCCACACACTTTCCCGACATGTCTAACGATAGAATCCCCCATGACCAGAGCCTCAACCCTACCCACCTCATTTGATCCCCTCCCCTCCTGGTCAGTCCTATCTTTCCTGACAGCTGCACAAGCTACTTCCTCCTCCTTTTTCTCCATCCCATGACCCTGTTCCACCTGTCTTTTCCGATCCACTACTCCACATTTCCCTTTCCTTCCTCTTGCCTTACTCCTACTTGCAAACTTCTCGGCAAGAATTCCCTGTTCTTCATCTTCCCTCGGTTGTTGTACCTGCAGTGACTCGTACCGATTTCTCACCGACACCTGTCCTGAATTTTGATCCTGAATGGAGCCCTTAGCCTGCAATCTCTTTCCCCTTAAAACATTAGACCACATGTCTTCCACAATTCCCCCCTTTCCTTCCAATCCTTCTATTACACCTACTGTGTCCTGTACATTGTTTGGAGGCCTACTTTCCTTCCTGTCCTCTGAGAGAATCCTAATTATCTCCCTCAAGCTCTCCAACTCCTCCCTCATACTCCTTAATGTCTGGCCACACCCACAGTTCCTACACTCGCACTGCTTAGCCATTGTTTACTAAATAATGAAAAGAAAATGAAAAATAAGATAACTTATTCTGTGCAAAATAAAAATGAAAGGAAATAAATATTGTCTAGGTTAGTTCACAAAGATCACACGACAGTAAATTATTTAATATTAGGCTACTACTACACTACGATACTACTTAATTGTACTATTTTTATTCCTACAACACGCTAACACGATGAAAATTGCTGTTAATTACTGGAAGCAGAGAATAATAAACAAGAATTACACAATTCTTAACTACAGTTAAGTCTACCCTAATTACAACAACAGAATTTTTAGTAAGGGAGTTACTACAGATACCACAGAAACGGTACTATACTATACAAATATTTCACATTAATAGAAAAACACACTACTTTCTAATATGATGCTATAATACACTACAATAATTTTAAACTACGTTCAGACTAAGTACAGATACAGTACAGATACTATACACTACAATAATTTTAAACTACGTTCAGACGTATTCTAATTACAACAGGTTATTACCAAGCAAAAACAGAAAAGAAAATTACCATTAAAGTTCGAAATTCGCAAAACTACTCAAAATTATAGAATAGGCACTCTAATTTCTAATAAGTTACTATACTACACTACAATAATGTAAAAACTACGTTCAGATGTATCCTAGCTTCTTACTAAGCTCAAATAGAAATGAAAATTCCAATTAGGCCTAAATTTAGATATTCGCAAGAACTACTGGTAGGTACTCAAAGATTACCAACAAAGTTAAACACGTATACAGATTAATATTAATACTACTTTGTCCTACTATGCTGTAATAGAAATGAAACCTGCCGTTTGCACAAAAATACACACGAATATAACAGGCAAGATACTATCTAATATACCGTATCTACACTACAATTCTCAACTGAAATGCGGTTATGTGATCTTTACAGATGGTGGATTACTATTATTTTCCATACTCCGCGGGACGGAGAGTAAAAGTGTCCTTAAATGCTGAAAAATATGAGATTGTTTACAATAATTTCTCAAAAGTATTTCTGTTTAAACTACGCCAGGGATTTGAATTGCAATTATTGGAATGTAGGAACTTGATTATTAGCTAACCGCTCATAAATACTGAAATGTCGAGGGTGTGAAATATAAATTACGGATACTTTAACTGCCTACTCAGAACTACTGATCGGAATACAGGAATCAGCAGATTTTTATTTATATTTTCTTGATACACTACTCCCTTTGTTCACAGACTGTAGCCAACAATACCAATATTTGAATAAGAAGAGCGACAATAATGAATAACAATTACGACTGTTAACTATTTCGCCAGTGAAATACCGTCTATTCTGTTGAAATCCTTTCTTTAAACAAAATTTATAACAGTATCGCGTTATTAAAAGAAGTTATTACCTTCGTGATAGGTGGGACCGTTGAACTGCTATTTGAAATACCCTGTCAAATGCCTGCACTAATAGATATAACTGCTGCCAAAGTTACGACTCTTTTTAATATCCCGTCTTTGTAAGTACGGTACCGTATTTTATCAACGAACCTATTGATATTTTAATAATACTATTAAAAAGAAAGATATATTTCTTCTTTCACGCAGACCTTTCGTTCGTTCGTTCATCCGGTTTAGGGCAGACGGCTCTTCATGATTTCCGGTCGCTCTTCATGATTTCCGTTCGCTCTTTATGACTTCCTGGAACGAACGAGATAGAGCAAATAGTTTACATTTCCCACAACAGATGGCAACAGAATGTCCAGTTACATTTGTCACAACGGTATGAGTACTCTGGATTTAGTATTTACAAGAGGGTTCACATCATGTATTTAGAAACAATTATGGAAAACTGATGGGGCATTGATAAGGAAGCATATTCCGATGTCAACAGAACTTAAACAGGAAGAGGAAATTAACAAGAACGATAAATACAAACGGCATTAGTCGTAAATTAGACAAGAGGGATTTAGAAGAGATGCCTGAACTATAGGAAAGTATACAGCTACTCCTTGCAGAAAATAAGTTAAACGAAGCAGTAGAAATGATTAAGGAAGCAACTTTTCAGATTAGACCAAGAAGAGCAAAACGATGTTTTGACACAGAGTGCTACCAGAAAAGAAAGGACACTCTAGCCAGTCTAAGAAGGCATAAAACATCAAAATGCGAGGAAACATTGAAGGAATATCAATGCCAAAGGCAGGAATACAAAAGACTAATAAATTAGGAAGGAAACGGAATTCATCGAAAAAGAAGCTATTGGACAAGCAGAAGCTGCGGAAAAGTATAATTTCCAAGCCTGACGAACAAAGCAGCCAAGATTCGCATTCTCTATTCCCATGGAAAGATGGGAAAATCATTTTAGTAAAAAAAATTTCGCACAAGGAAACGAGACCAGTTTTTACATAAGAAACATATCTGAATGAAACATGCCCATACTTCACCAAGGATGAAATGGATATTGTCATGAGATCACTAAAGAGAGGGAAAGCACAAGGACCGGATGGAGTCTGCAATGAACATCTACAAGAGGCATACACAGTAATGGCAGAGACATGGCTTGACCTGTTCAACAAATATTTAGAGACAGGAAATATACCAAGCGGGTGGCGCATTTCCGGAATAAAAACATTATACAAAGACAAAGAAGACCCAGATAATCCGGAAGCGTATCGAGTTATAGCACTTGAAGTAGCTGCTTTCAAAATACTCTCAAGATTGCTAGCCTTGAGGATAGGCCCAAAAATCTTCCAGACGAGCAATCTGGATTCAGTGTAGGACGCTCCACATTAATGGCAGCCGAATGTCTAATAAGACAAATACAAGCAGAAACAAGTAAAAAACGAGGAAAGCTGTATGCGATCTTCATAGACTTCTCAATGGCTTTCGACATGGTTAACCACAGGAAGCTAGATGGAAATCTAAGCGATAAAACAAATTAAGAACTAATATACGCACTGTCGGCAACGTTGGCAATTAATTCAATGATAAAGCTTTATATACAGTAACGAAGAAACGTATCACAAATATACAGTATTAATGGATGACATCTAATATTACCTTGCCAAAGTTCCACTCTTACCGGGCGAGTTGGCCGTGCGCGTAGAAGCGCGCGGCTGTGAGCTTGCATCCGGGAGATAGTAGGTTCGAATCCCACTATCGGCAGCCCTGAAGATGGTTTTCCGTGGTTTCCCATTTTCACACCAGGCAAATGCTGGGGCTGTACCTTAATTAAGGCCACGGCCGCTTCCTTCCAAGTCCTAGGCCTTTCCTATCCCATCGTCGCCATAAGACCTATCTGTGTCGGTGCGACGTAAAGCCCCTAGCAAAAAAAAAGTTCCATTCTTCTTAAAATGATGTCTTTCAAGATTGAAAGACTACTTCCGTTCGTGGCGGCAGTGTACAGGATTTTTCTCCAGATGAGCATGAGACGAGTCTCCATTCAAGACCGACTCCAATCCTCAGACCTTAATGCTACTCTCGACCGTTCAAAGATGGCGAATGGAGTAGCCGGACATGTTGGGAATGTGGGTTTGTTTTGGCTTGTTGTTATCGTATGTAGTCAGTGTAATTTCATGAAATTTGACGATAGATGTTAGTTTACTTTTAGAATATAAGTGTGCGAGTGTATTTATATGGGTCAGTGGGCACTTAGGATCTGTAATTATATGCAGTATATGAGAATGTCTTTGTTTTAATCATGTTGTGAACCAGGGGCCTGTTCCACGAAAGAACTTTGCAACTTTTCAACTTTGCACTTTTCACTTTTCAATCCTTGTAAAGTGCAAAGTCTTTCTGTTCCACCACCATCTAGGTTGTACTTTTCAATTTCTTCGCAAAGTGAAAAGTCTTTGCGAATGAGTGATCCGATTGAGTTTATTCCATGAGGAAAATGTATAGGCCTAATACTCTATGATTTTAATGATTTACTTTTCGCGGCGAACTTGACGGTATAATTGTGGTACCATTTTTAAGTTTTTATCATGGGAAAGAAAGGTTAGTATTACAAGTAGCTGGCTGTGCTGGAAGTTGTCAAGGAGAAACGTGACATCCTTTTTGACAACTTTAAAGGTAACCTCTCAAATGAAGACATACATCAATGTTAACGAGAGTACCCTCAACACATCCACACACAGAAGAAAATTCACCGTTCATTAGAAATTCCGTCGCTATATTAGTGGATTATCAGGCCACCGTATTGTTAGGAATTATTACATTTACTATAACTTCTACGATTTTGGTAACAGTTCTGCAAATAATTGATTATGATGTCCCATGCATTGCCGCTACACCGTGCAGCTGGGCACCATTTACTAACCAATGTATGCATATAAGAATTTGTTCTTTTTCGGAAAGGAATTGACTTCTTTTTGTTGCATGTTTCAATAAATGACCGATCATTTGAAGGATATAATCAGCCTGTGTTGGGGTAATACGAAATCACTCGCGAAAGTCCGTCCAAGTGAGGTTATGAAAATTAATCTCGTCTTTGTACGTTCTCTTATTGGATTCTTCATCACTGTCCTCACTTGATGCTAACAAAAGCTCACGTCTTAACGTGTTTATATCACTAAACCAAATTCTACGCCGAGAAACGAGTGTACATACTTGTTAATTAACAGATGAACAGGGAATCATCTCTTTGCAAGATTTATGAAAACGTTTCACTTCATTTCTTTACACTCTGCAGTTCTGTGGCAATGGAGGAACATAACAGGCTTGAAAAGTGAAAAGATTCCTAACTTTTCACTTTGCAAGCTAAATCTGAGAAGTGATGGTGGAACAAAATCTGAACTGAAAAGTGCAAAGTGCAAAGTTGCAAAATTCGTTCGTGGAACAGGCCGCAGGTTTAAGTCTAACTATGGCAATGCCTCTCATATAACTATTCTTAATTTTTCTAAGGAATAATACATTAAAAGAGAAATGGGTTAGGAATATACATCGTGATTATTTTGAAGTCGATGACAAGAGTGTAGTGTGCATACATCATTTTGAGAATAAGTCTGAAGTTAGGGAAGACTTTTCTCTAATTCCAAACGGTAAACTTGTTTGTGTTCCTCAAGGAATATTCATTTAGATAGAATATAATTGAAATTGTGATATTCCGTCAGTCTTTGTGTGCTTTAAACTGTCGAGTGATCTAGATGCAAGTGTATTTTACAATAATCTGTGCTTGTCTGCGGAAATGTTTGGCTGGATCTTGGAGGTCCAAGAACAATCTGTATACTGTTGCACAGAAGGAATAGTGACTTGGAGGGCTTAGCTTGGTTTGTAACGCAGGGTTTTACACTACCAAAACCTTCCGATTCATGCTGTGGTAATCCGTTATCAAGCAGGCTACACCGAACTGAAGCTCGTCCATGTGGTTAATATCATTGTTTATAGTCAATAGAGATTTTGTACTCATGTTCTTTAATGGGTAAAAACCTATTATATCTTTACTGTCTAAATGTTTCATTACTAAGGTTACCTGCATTGTGTGAAGTGTTGCTATGCCATATGTCAAATTTATGTTCGCATTGCCAGGGCCGTTCATTGGGTTAACATAATCATTTCGGGTACTTTGGCTGAGTGACTCAGACGGTTAAGGCGCTGGCCTTCTGACCCCAAGCTGACAAGCTCGATCCTGGCTCAGTCCGGTGGTATTTGAAGAGTTCAAATATGTCATCCTCGTGTCGGTAGATTTATTGGCACGTGAAAGAACTACTGCAGGACTAAATTCTGGCACTTCGGTGTCTCTGAAAACCGTAAAAAAGTAGTTAGTGGAACGTAAAGCCAACGAAATTATTATTTCGGATGTATTTCCCTTTCATGGCATGCTGAATATAAGAAATTGTCCACCACATCAAAACTAAGGCAACGAATTGTGTTCCAATGAGAGCGAATAAAATGAGGAATCTCGCACCTTAATTCATTTTGAAACATTCAAACTGATATTATAAATATAATTTTAACAGTTTTATCATGTATTTTCTTCTATCCAGCGAAGTGAAATTTAAGAGAAAACGTTATTTGACTGAATGAAATTTCTAAATAATCAGCTTGTTGTTCCCTTTTCTAGTAAATTATATGTATTCTTGTCTGTTATGTGTGGTGCGTTCTTGTTGGCGAAGAAAAGTGATTTTCCCTATGATGTTATATTTATCATGTTAAATTACCACCATTTTAGTGATAGTTTTGCGTTAGCCAATCCCAGTAATCCGGCTGCTTCGGCCGCCATGTTCTTTTTATATTACGGTTTGAGGAGTGGAGTCGATCTTGCTCCATTTCTGTTCACTTAATTTACATTTCATCCAACAGATGTCATCAGAATAATCTGTTTCGACTGGAGATGCAGAAAGTTTCTCGCTCCACTCTCTGCGTTGGAACAGCAGATCCTTTCATTCAATAATGCAGCGTAGGAAACACAACTGATTAAATGCGTCAACAAAACACACAAAGAATGAACTCCCTAGTCAGCCACTACTGTACTCAAGCACTGGAAGTAATTCATCCCAGTGACAGTGGTCGCTTTCGTTCTCACTAAGGGGTAATCAGTGGTTTCCGCTTGCTGTAAGCTTGGACATGCCGACTTTCTCCAAGTTGTTAACAGATGACAGAAATTTCAATTGCAGCGACATCATTCGGAGGATTTCAGAACTATGTCTGCCACCGAATGCAATTTAAAGATTGAATGTGTTTCGTCCTTAACTTTTCCATTTGCTCTCGTTTTTCTAGCTACATTGGATTAGATGGCGAGACTACACCAGCACCACACGTAATCAAGCAACGGAACTAGTGCAGTTGCGCGGAAATTTTAAACTTCTGAGAGATGAAATTGTCAGTGCTTGACTTGAAACAACCTCAAATCGTACTTCAGACAATTCTTCGCCCTATCATAACGCATGCAATGAACGTCTTGCATGCAAGGAGAATACGCCCCTGATTTCACACAGAATAAAACAATACCGTTTCTACTTGCTGGGTGGTATATTCAGTATTCTGGATAGTGACTGTTTTTCATGCTTAGTTTAGGATAGTTAACCCGAACTTGGTGTCGCTTATTTGCTCTTAACCTACTGGATCTACAGTACATCCTTCATAAATTATGAGTGCATACAGGAAGTGAACTGAAGAGTATTGCTCAATAACATGCTGTTTATTTCATTTTATTGTTTCGTTGGGTAGCAGGCTGCCAGAACTATGGCACAAATAACGTAGGCCTACACGGCAAACAGAACACAACCACTGGTGCACTGAGTGCGGGAAGAGGCTAGACTGAGTAGCCTATAAAAAGAAAACGATATCTGTATATCACGTGATTATCTAAAACATGCTATTGGCTAGAAATGAACGAGAGTCGATGTTACGACCTAGTTCTTCCTTGGAGTCGCAGTTGATGGTGCAGGCCGTTCGTTGATAAAAGAGTCCGCTCGTAAATGAACGACTAGCTCTCAAGGAGCAAGGAGGGAACTAGTTCATACAAGAGTCGACTCGTATTTGAACGACCAGCTTTCGATGGGAGAATAACTCTCTCCAATGAGTTATTCAAAAGAGCCACTTCGTTCACTACGATCTCAATCAATCTGATTCAGCATGTAATAATCTGTCATAATATGGCTATATGCACGATCTAATACAAAAATGAGATACATTTCCCCTTATTCACAGAACGTCTTAAATTTCAACTTGATCGTTGTCGTCAGTAAAATTATACAAATACACCAAAATTACCAAACAGATCACTTTTCACTGACCCAGAGCACAACAAGCGAAAACAATAATAATCATATAAATTGAAACGTGCAGCACACTTTGGAACCTACCCTGAAGTTCTACACTGATGGTGCGATATCCATTCGTCCTCGCAGCAACAGTTGCAGATTTTTTCAGTAGATTGCAAACAAACCGGAAACTCCCACTTAAACCACGCAATGCTGTTTTTCTCTTCAAGGATGCTGGACACGTACGGCCAGATTGCCGTTTCTTGAGGTTTTTCTTCCGTATCTCGGCGCCGAGTCTTATGTGAAAAATGTTGCTTATTCCTGCTCGTATCTCTCTGGGAACTCGTTCATTTATCATTCCTTCTTTCACATGTAATTTCGACTGATCAGATGCTAAACCTTTCAAGAATTCCATTTTTGTCCGGACTTTTATGGTACAACTTGAACAACTTGATCAACACGAAAGCATTACAAATTGCGATCTCCAATGGCCAAAAGAAAATAGCCATAACACTACATTCCCTAATGTACTCCTCGAACTGAGGATTTGCAGTTCTTAATAACTACGACGAACTAGTCATTTGAGATGTTTTACTTACACTGACGACGCAGTATACATTGAATAAAGTAATATCGTAACGGCTGACGTGAAGTCCACTTGAGAATTTCAATCGAACGTAGCGAGCTCACCCTGACCCAGGGTGTGAAGTGTGTTGACACAGATAAGAAGGTAACATAAACTACAGCTCCCAGCAATATTTTTAATTAAAGAAGTACATATGTTTTATGTTTATTGCAGTGGCGTATACTGAGGGCTACCAAGGCTATCGGTGAAGACCTAACCTCAAATGAGAATGATGAAAATCTAAAGCACATTATAATGTAAGCATCTGACACGTTGTTCCAGTCACAAAACTTCAAAGCAATTAGAAAAAAACGTCGCACGTATTTCTGAGAGCAAGGCATCGGAGACATATCTTGCAGCCCAGGCTATGCCTCCCTCTCCCCTCGATCCACCTCGGGCGGCTTGCTGATGTATGCCCGATAGGTGCAGGGACAAGGGGATATGTTTGTGTGCTAGGTTTCGGTCCATCAGATCGCCACGGCTAGCTATCAACCATGCGTTCCTCATCGTATATACTTCCTCACCTAGTAGATAACAAGAGTACTGATATTTCACTCCCGTTACTTCTACATCTTTTTAGGAAGACACTGCAGGGCTGGTGTTAAAGGAGTAATATAGTTTTCTTTTTATAGGTAGGTAGATCTGCTACAATGAAATGCAATCTTTCAGCTTTACTGTTCTCTTTTGTTGGTTGGAATCGAACCCATGATCATGGGTCGGACACCACCACTGATCTCCCGAGGAAGGTAATAAACCAGTGAACGATGCGTACCACCTCTGGTAATGCTGTAAATTCAACATATGTATTTGACGATAATAATAATAATAATAATAATAATAATAATAATAATAATAATAATAATAATAATAATAATAATAATAATAATGCTACATGGCATTTGTATAGGCTTGGTAGTGACCTAATGAGGATAAAATGAATGGCGAAGACGTCATAAATACCCAGTCTCCAAGGCAAGGGAATTAATAATACGAGGGTTTTGATTCTGAGAACTGAACCGGGGCCATCGGACCAAAGGCAAATATTCTATCCATTCAGCCACAAAGTTGGACTTTAATATGCTAAACCTTATGCTACCATCTCCCCTCTGATCAAGTGTTGATTATTGACAGTAGCAGTGACCAAGGGCAGTAGCTTGTGAAGCAGCCTAGACACCACAGTAGGCTACTCCGTTGGCTAATGGCTGCAGCTCAAAACGCTTAAAAGGCTTGACATTCACTAAACCAACGATCGAAAAGTCTAGTGGTAGCCCACGTCTTGGACTCAAATAAAACAGTTGACTGCGTACAAGCATGTCACTTCAATATGGAGACTGCGTTTACGGCATGTCAAACCAACAACTCTCTTCCAACAACTACCAATGACTAATTTCAGCAACCCACTTCGCTGTCAAGATCGTCTCTTTATATAATTATATGTGCCTGGCTTCCAGAAAGATACGTTAAAAAACTACCTTCTTGAATATTCCAGAGTGTTCAATACATAGATCACAATATAAAGAATATTCTCTATTGTTCTCGTGCATATTACCATTCTGGAAGTTACAGTGTGTTTCATAATTATGGATTACAAATTATATAGGTAAGAATAAATTAATTTACAGGTATTTACATTAACGGAACTGATATCAATGTCTATGTCCAACACATGTTTCATAAGCTCACACTCAATACGATCATCCGACTACGTAAATAATAATACTACTAATACTAAATGGATGTACACTTCATAGCTATACATACAAGTAATAATAATAATAATAATAATAATAATAATAATAATAATAATAATAATTCGAGCTCGATATCTGTGTTAGTTACCCATGGGTAAGAGGATATTGTTTTCAAGTTATACCTGATATCGCACTTGCGTCAATATCCCCCCTATAACTTGAAACAATTCCCACATTTTGTCACACTCTCTTGGCCCACACTTTAACTACGTACAGACTACCTCAGTCACACAGCCCTGCTGTTGGCGCTGTCGATGTCCACAGTTCGCAGCCCGGCGGTTCCGTCTGGGACCACCACCTTCCCATGCTGGGTCCGGTCGACGGTGTCTTCGTTCCTGGTGATGGTGATCCACAGGTCCTCGCGTGGCATTCGAAGCTCCGCTGGCTTTCCCCTAGTTCGATCATTCGACTACGTAAATAGGGTAATAATAACACTAATACTTAATGAGATAACCTCACACATTCAACTACGTAAATAATAATAATAATAATAATAATAATAATAATAATAATAATAATAATAATAATAATAATAATAATAATAATAATAATAATAATAATAATAATAACTGGATGCACAATTCATAGCTATACATACAAGTAATAATAATAACGATTACTGTGTTTTCGTGGAACAGAGAGGTGAAAGAAGGTGCTGGTTTGAATGGGTCTATCTACGACATCCAAAAGATTAATTTAAAACTTTAAAAATTAAGGTTATATTTCTATTCAAATATTAAATTTTAACAAACCACAAGATTTGAGGCACAGAGCTAGTTTTGTACAAAATAGAAAAATAGAAAAACCAATAAAAGGTTAGTTACATTTTGAGCTCCCTATTTACAGATGTCCCTACATCACTAATATTGCGTTTAGACAGATAGTCAAGGAGACGAATCTTCGAATTTCTTTTACATGATATTTAAAACACAATTTTCAAGAACACTTTGCTCCAACGGTTACAGGTTGCGGCCTTCCAAAGGCACCACTCAATATCCACACAAATATATTTTGCATTTAAAGAAAAGAGCCTGAATGCTCTACAATTCTGCCAAGGAGACTACACTCCCAAACCCTTCCAGCCTACTCAAGGCAACCTTTAACTTTTACAATTATTGGGATTAGAGAGCCTTTGCTCAATAAAACTACACTTTCAGGCCTCCCTAGGCACGACCTACAATTTACAAGACCATATCAATTGCTTTTTAAGTTTCCGCAGGGGTATCCAGTACCCATTCTACCGGGTCTTCGTGGAAAATAACAGGTTCAATTACTGGCCCAAAAATCAAAAGGTATGGGGGCGGAAACTTGCGCTCCTTGAAATCCAAGATTAAAACCTTACTTGGGCAAAAGACCCCACGATGCAGAGGCTAATCCCAAACTACTGAGGTGACTAGATGGACAAGACAATTTACAATAGTGAAAACAGTTACAAAATAGTAGTCACCTCAAGATTAATTGAAGGGAAATTCGAGAGGGTAACACACTCTCTATCCCCGGATTTCCGTTAAGTCCTCTTGACTAGTTAAACTTTCTCATGTGAAGGGAGAAAAGTTTACATTTTAGAAAATTTACGGTTACATTATTAAAGATAGGAAATCTTCCCCGTAGTCAGCTTGTGGAGATAACTACTGAGTTGGAAAGATGGTGGCCATTACCTTAGCTGATGTTCTGGCTGCCGATTGATGAGACTCCGCCTCCTTTCTTAATACACACACTCACAAGGGACACCTTTGATCTCGAACGCTCGGAACCCCACGAGACCATGCTTAGAATAACAAGCAATCATAAACAAAACAGTGGTGTGCGTCATTTCCATGCAAAACGTTGCATTCTACCTCAAGTAACATTTTAATAGAGAGAAACAAAGTAACAAGATATCAATACCATAGGAAGGAAATTATATGTAATTTAATGGCGTCAGTGTATCATTAAATTTTCGATCATCAGCGCCAAAAACTCTCTGCTTAAAGTACTTATAATAGCACAGAACCCACCTATACCGCACTACCACACACCTGAAAGTGCTTAGATTAGTACTCAAAGTGCAGATGCGGGATTTCCATGAAGTGGTTTAAATAAAGTGGGAGAGAACAATGTGCACACCTCACTAAAGCCACGTTATCACATTCCAAATCACTTTCGCATTCATGCAGTCCAATATCGAAAGTCACACTAATTACATTTTCAAATTATGATGTTGGTATGTGTCATAACATGACTTTCGCCAAGCATGTTGCAACATAGGCTTATACGTAGGTGCAGCAAATTGATTGTAAACCACAGAGTGAAGTTTCACGATGAAATAACGATCATGTACCTTCACTTGTGGTTTGGCACCTTGTAGTCTTACAAAATCAGTAATCCTTCTGATATAGAGTTTATATTGCCGAAAGAAGTAAACATCAAGGGGTTGGCAATATTTTGTTGTTTTCGGTGGCAATATATTCAGCGTAACATCTTTGTTTGTTTAGAAAACTTGCATCTAGAAGGGTACGATCTGTATGACCTGCCCAGAAATCACACAACAATAGGCTCCACCGAGCTCGATAGCTGCAGTCGCTTAAGTGCGGCCAGTATCCAGTATTCGGGAGATAGTAGGTTCGAATCCCACTGTCGGCAGCCCTGAAAATGGTTTTCCGTGGTTTCCCATTTTCACACCAGGCAAATGCTGGGGCTGTACCTTAATTAAGGCCACGGCCGCTTCCTTCCCACTCCTATCCCTGTCCTGTCCCGTCGTCGTCATAAGACCTATCTGTGTCGGTGCAACGTAAAGCAACTAGCAAAAAAAAAAAAAAAAAAAAAAATAGGCTCTTTTCGTTTGTTACGTGTTCGCCAAGGACTGAAGTTAGAAAACGTTTCATGTGTTCTGTAGTAATTTTTCCACTTTTGCCTGCCTCCACTTGAATGTTTCGTGGACAGGTTGTTTCAAGTTTCTTTAAAATATTTGGACTGAAAGTGCCTTGTGTCTCTTGAAAACAGATGCACAACTTGTTTGCTAGTCTGCCTGCCATTGATAAAGCCACATCAATTGTGTAGCTGTGGG
Organism: Anabrus simplex; assembly: GCF_040414725.1. NCBI lineage: Eukaryota > Metazoa > Arthropoda > Insecta > Orthoptera > Tettigoniidae > Anabrus > Anabrus simplex. The sequence goes on along the minus strand of NC_090269.1, from coordinate 139,697,289 downwards.
TAGAGCTATGTACAGAGTGCAACACACTACCTGTAGTTTCCTCTCCTCTGTAGGACAGTGTTGATGCTGAAGACATTTCATCCTGGAATTGACTCTGGTCACTGTTCCAAACATTACCTTTCTCCACACCCTCCTCTGTTATAAACATGTTCACTTCTTCCACAAACTGATGTGCCTTCTCACGTATAATATTATCGTCTTCTATGTCCTTACGTATGACAAAGGTAATAATATGCCTGGATGAAATGCCATATTCAGCCTTGAGATGGTAGATAAAGGAAATGGAAGCTCTGAAATTGACCAAGTCAACCATTTTAGCCCCTCCTAGTGCCCACATCTGCAGATGCCAATAGTGAAGTGTAGATCCAAACCTTCTTGCAGCATCAAATTGAGATATTACATCCTGTACTCCTTTATAGTTTGTAACTGCGACAGTGTTTCCTTTGAAACGAGCACCTGCTCCCCGTTTCCTAGACATATAATTTAGAATTAATGTGCAATTTGATTTACTTTTGATGCACTTATAGCGCTTCATTAGTTTGCTGTAGGGATTGAAGCCACTACTGTAATAGTCCTCATAAATGTTCTCTAGTACGCTGTCATCAATATCTTTTAATACACTGGACCTCGTCCTTTTGGGTGGAGAGAGTTCGTATTCACTTTGACTTGACTGTTCCTGTTGCTCTGGCGACAATGGGACAGGAAAGGTCCAGGAGTGGGAAAGAAGTGGCCATGGCCTTCATTAAGGTACAGCCCCAACATTTGCCTGGTGTGAAAATGGGAAACCACGGGAAATCATCCTCAGGGTTACCGACAGTGGGGTTCGAACCCACTATCTCCCGAATACTGGATAATGGCCGCATTTAAGCTCGGTAAGATGCAAAATTATATCTTATGTTGTCATGGTGAAAGTTTATAATTGACATTTTGTAATAAAATAAAATCACAATGCCTATTCCATAGCCACATTTGTAAATCTATGAGCTATATGAATTGTACTTTTCATGTTGTCAAAGAATGAACAACAATCACAATAAAGCAGTGTCGGGGAACAACAAGTGGTTATAGACAGGTGACCTCCAACTTTACCGGAACGTAACCAAAGGGCACTTCGGTCGAATGGAAAACCACGGAAAATCATTCTCAGGATAGCCGAAGGTGAGGACCAGCCCCTCTCCGTTTCCCGAATGCAGAGGTAGCTGACTGAGTTTGTGATTGGCTTTCGCAATTCGAATATTACATCAGATAGCTTGTGTAAAGTGACAGTGCTGTAAAGTAAGCCACTACATTACATAGAGTAGTAAATGAGTTACAGGACTGTGAGCGACTGCAGGGGGACTTAGACAATGTAGTGCGATGGACAGCAGACAATGGTATGAATGTAAATGGGGTGTAAAGTCAAGTTGTAAGTTTTACGAAGAGGAGAAGTCCTCTCAGTTTTAATTATTGTGTTGATGGACTGATAGTGCCTCATGGGAAACAATGTACGCTGCCAGCCAAACGTTTCTGGACAAGCACTGGACTGTTGAAGATTGGGCTGAGATTAAAAGAAAACAACATACCTAGGCAATGAATTGACAAATATATATTATGAAACTAATATTTTACAATGCAACTGCGTTTTTACATTACACCTGAGCAAGAAATAGACAATATGTACACATTTAGTCCCACAGATCACCAGTCAACATCAAACTCTCTTCTCATCAAAGAAACCCCCCTCAGCTGCAAGTACTCTTAACTATTCTAGGCTTTCTCAGAACAAGATTTTCTAACACTAATGCAGGAATACTTTGCCAGGCACTCTGCAAGTTTTCCGATGACGAAGGACACACTTTTCGGACTTACCAATCCATCTCCTCCCACATCAGCTCAATTGATTTAAGTCCGGGGATTTGGGGGACCATTCCATTAAAAACAATTACCCAGACTTTTATTTGTTCTGCAGATAGTTCATGCAATAGCGAGACGTCTGTCTAGGATCGTTGTCTTGTTGGAGGACAAACACAAGTTGCTTTCCAGCCGTTGCCCGAAAACCTTCGAACTTTGTTACAGTAAAATATTCTGCCATTAAACAGTCATTAAACATATTCGTTCAGGTACATTTGATTTGTCCGGAAACTTTTGGCTGGCAGTGTAACCACCTAGGTGTTAATATAAGGAGTGAGGTGGTGCTGGTGATTATTGTTTTAAGAGGAAGTACAACTAGGCAACCATCCTCTATTAAACACTAATCAGAGAGAAAAATGGAAGGGGTCCGACACTTCGAAAAATGAAGGTATCGGCCAAAGGAAGACAAGGGCCACGAAGGGCGTGAAAATGAAAGAATCCCTAGGCCTCCATACGTAATACCGTCGGGGTGGGAAAAGAACAAGATTTGATCAAGAGAGGTCGGATAGGATAGATGAAAGTGAGGAGCCTGGCACAAGTAAGTGGAAGCAATGCCAGGACTCAGCCGAGGGCCTCGTGGTCGCCACCCCACGCTCCAAAGTTCAGAGCCCCTGAGGCCTATAAGGAGTGATCTTCATTGGGGTAACCATATTAACGAAGTACCTAGTTAAGAAATGTTACAGATCTCTTCACGTGGTTATGAGGTATTTAGCGGTTGTAGTAAGGATGTGAAGGAGAGGGCGTATAAGTCTCTGGTTAGACCGCAGTTAGAGTATGGCTCCAGTGTATAGGACCCTCACCAGGACTAGATGATACGAGAACGGGTAAAAGTTCAAAAGAAAGCTGCACGATTTGTTCTCAGTGATTTCCGACTAAGAAGTAGAGTTACTAAAATGTTGTAAACTTTGGGCTGGGAAGTCTTAGGCGTAAGGAGACGAGATGCTCGACTATGCGAAGTGTTTCGAGCTGTGAGTTGGCGTGGAATGACATAAGTAGAAGAACAGGCTTGAGTGGAGCTTTTAAATGTAGGAAAGCTCATAATATGAAGATAAAACTGGAATTTAAGGAGACAGATTGGGGAAAATATTCCATTATAGACGGGGAGTAACGGACTGGAATAAGTTATTAAGGAAATTCTTCGATAAATTTCCAAGTTCGTAGAAAATATTTAAGAAAAAGGAATCAATTATAAATACATGTAAATATGAGGTAATCAATTGACAGAGAATCTGCCATCTGGGCGACTACCCTAAATGCAAATCGTTGATGATTGACTGATTGGTTGATTGATTGATTGATTGATTGATTGATTAATACAGCATAACGACACTGAAGTAGATAAATAATTTAGCGAGGCTGTATTAGGGCAGGTAAATCAAATATAACGATGCTGAAATCTGTGGAAATTTGAGTCGTGAGATCTTGTTGCAGTGACTTTTGTGACTATGTCAAGTGTGTGTGTATCCTATCACAACATGATTGTACCTCCTAATGCACTGTTCACGCGGAAGAGCATTTGTAATGTCCCAAGCTGCGAGGTCGAAGAGAGTGACAGAATGTGCGTTTAAATGGACTAACGATGAGATCGATATCCGTGAAACTTTTAGAGGTGAACGTGACGGACAGGAGGCCTGAATTACATATGTGTTCTAAGTAGCGAGAACTCCGCGAAATAATCCAGGTGCTTTGCAGTTAACGAACGACAAATACATTCAGAAATGTTATTTATATTTTGACTGACATAGTTACGAGGTTACATTTCTAAATATTTTGTGGGTGCTCATCATTGTCCAGCTAATTCTATTACTTCTATTACAATCCTCACCGAAAGAGTTGGCCGTGCGATTAGAGTCGGGAGATGGTGGGTTCGAATCCCACTATCGGCAGCTCTGAAAATGGTTTTCTGTGATTTTCCATTTTACAGTACATCGGGCAAGTTGGGCTGTACCTTAATTAACCCTCTTGAACTCCACTACCCTTAGTGTATGCTTCCTGCTCCACTCCGAATTAGTCTACACTGTGAATTGTAAAACTATACAGAGTTATTCACCTAATGCCTATTGCTGACGGTAAGATGTTTCGTAAAATTTGTTGTACAATTAATTTTATAAAAATTTGGTGAAAACAAGTTGTGTTGCTCAAGGTAAAATTATTTTATAAAATCCGGGGAAGCATCAGGATGGCCATCTATGAGCTCACTTCTGAACTAAGATATGTATGTCCTGCCATCTATCGATAAATTTTAAACCAAGAATCAGCTGTTCAACTTAGTGTGTTTGAGAGTATGGCTCCAACAAACAAAGCAAAACTTGCTGCTTTAGCTGCAAATATGTGTTGTACAGTGGTAAAAAGGTAGAAAAGAAATGCCAGGAAATGCTGGACACGGGATTGATCAAAAGAAGAGAAGAAGGTAGAGGATTGCTGTCGTTGGTCGAAAATTAGTTGAGGTTAGAATTTGGCGATTGTGTTTTCTGCCTCTCTTCTTGCATTTCTGTTGTGGTAAAGTGGTGTTTTAACTTCGTACAAACAAGGATATGTCTGGTATTCGTCCAGTAAAGCACTAACAGCTTCCTTAATCCATCCGCATCCTGCCATTTTAGAAAGAAGTGTTTGTTTACAATCGAGTTTCACAATCTTCTCACGACGTAGCGCCAGGCATCATCGTGATGTCAGCTTCGCTGATTGGTTCGTTCCATAAAATTAATTTTACGGAATAGAACATGCCCTATTTTATGAAAAGTTTTATAAAATGTTTTATAAAACTTGAATTTGACCGTGAGCAACAGAAATTTTATAAAATTAAATTAATGTACAATAAATTTGACAGAAAATTTTACCGTGAGCAACAGGCATAATATGTTACACGGAAATAACTTTTAAACCATTAAAGATATCGGCATTCCGTTTTCATATTCGTAAATGGTAGCCAGCAGCTTGTAAAATAATGTGCTACGTATTCTCATGAGGTGATTAATAACCGAGATATTGATACGCACAGTCATTCCAAAACGTGGCGGTGCACCATCATGCTGAAATCATAGCTGTCGCCGAACACCAAGTGGAACGTTTTCTAAAGCATTATAGAAAGTATTTCCCAGAAACGTACGATAGGAGGGCGCATTCAACTTCTCCGGCAATAGGTAAGGGCCTAAAAGCACTCCTCTCACGATTTCAGCCCACAGGTTTATGCCAAAGCGGGTGACATGTGGAATGTGGTCAGACCAATAATGGCTGTTGTGATAGTTGAAAATACATTCCCGAGTGAAGCTACATTCGTCACTCCATATCACATTCTTTATAAAATGTTCGTTATCTTCAACTTGTTGCAAGAGCCATTCACAGAACTGTACTCGTTGAATGCGGTCTTCTGGCCGCTGGTGTTGAGTTAACGTGTAATGATACGGATGCAGTTTTTCGTCGTGCAACACGTCAACAACCAGTGTTTGAGATACCTGGAACTGCCTTGCAATATCACGCGTACTTCGCCGAGGTGATTGGTGAACGGCTCCAAGTATGTCGTCCTCTGTTTGTGGAGTACACGCACGCACATTAATGGTGTCCCGACATAAACAATCAACACTGCCCCACTCCAGTACTGAAAAGGAGGGGAGAGAGTAAAGGGATAGTGTTGAAGGCCACTCCAGTACTGGAAAGGAGGGGAAGGTAGTGCTGAATACACAGTGTGTGTATTCCGGCGTTATACTGTAACATTGTAATAAGATGGCTCATATCCTATCACAGGTGAATCGAGGACGTATTATTGGCATGTGGGAGGCTCACATGGTCCCCCAAGCAGTAGCACAAGCAATACCATGCAGTCTTAAGACAGTTTGGAGATGGATAGAAATATGGCAAGAACGAGGTGAAGAAGGATTGGTAGACCCGATATAACGCAGCTACAAAATACTTCTAACTAGTATAAAACACTTTTCGGTTAAAAACCTCCTTTACCTCTTAATACTGTAATTATCAGAGTAGGTTACTTTTTATTTTTTATGTTAAAATGCTATTTGTTCGGGGCGTCGACCTATAGAGTTCTTTTGCCCCTACTTGCACAATATATGAACCTACATGTAATTGGAATTGCGGAAGTGTTGAGTGTTGAATGTGAGAAACGTTAAGGACGACACAAATACGCAGTCCCCAGGCCAGGGATATAATCATTTACAATTAAAACCCCCTGACCCTGCCTGGAATCGAAACCGGGGCGGCTGGACGCGTTGCCCCGTACACGCGGGGCCGGACGAGTAGGTAACCTAATGCTGTACTTCAATACATCCGCCACTGTGCCCATTTCGATCACAACGAAGTCTTGTAGCGGGCTGTCTGCATGCAGTCCATGCAGCAATGCGTTAAGCGAGAAGGTGAGTCATTGTGCCTTCGACACTACCCCTTCACTGTCTCCCCTTCTTTTCAGTACTGGAGTGGGGCAGTACTGGAGTGGGGCAGTGTTGATTGTTTATGTCGGGACACCATTAATGTGCACGCCTGTATGTCTAGTCGTTGGACGACCTCTGTCCACTACTTGTGGACGAAGATTACCGGTCTCCCGCAGGCGTTGCTCCAGGCGACGAAAAACATTCTTATTGGGATGGCGCCGTTGAGAGTACCGTGCTGCATACTCACGAGCAGCAGCAGAAGCTTAGTTATCGGATGCACCCAACACTAAAAACATATCGACGTATTCGCCGTTTGTGTACTCCATCAGGAAGCTGCTCTACATGCACTTGACAGGACCAGTTATGGTTGTGCACTGCGTGGTTAGTCGAGTCATGCATTCAGTTGAATGTATCACACTGTCATGTATTCGACTATTGTCATGTGACAACAGGATGTCATGCTAACAAACGCAGTTACACGACGGGAACTAGGGACCTGACGTCACACACACAAAAGAAAAAGAACAAACTGACGTAGATTCGAGCCGTAGTTCCATGGTGCATGTGGGTTTGATAACCCAGCCGTCTACTCAGTGAGTTGCGACGGCGGGTACGGTAGAGCGGGATGAGGCACGGTTCTCTATTACATTCCGATGCGCTGAAGGGTGTGACAGTGTTGGCAGCTTCTAGTTTTCGACTTGTTTTCCAACAGCACCAGATCCGATTTAGCTATAGAACCTTTTGTCTTGCAATGGGATGAGGAATCGCATGCCGACCTGAAAGTGCGGCATTTTTTGTTCATGCTGTATACAAGCACGAGCGTGCAACTAGGGTCACGACTCCAGACAGCAGATGCTTGCGATGACCGCAGGAGGGATGAGGTGCCTGGTGACTCACGCTTCCCTTACGACAGGCAGGGGATACTGTGGATGTAATTCTGCCACCCCAACACACAGGGGAAAAATACTGGCTGGTGAAATTATTATTATTATTATTATTATTATTATTATTATTAGTAATATTATTAAAGTATTTTTCTGTTGTCTTAAAGGTAATATAAAACATTTTTACCTTTCACATACATTTATAATAATGACGTGTGGCCTCTGGGGAGTTCTGGTACAGGTCTTTAGAGTTGACGCCGTATAGATGACCTGCATGTCTTTGAGGATGAGGCCCTACCTAAGATGAAGTCTAATGCTGAAGACGGCACGAATACGCAGTCCCCGAGCCATAGGAATTAACTAATGAAATTTAAGTCTTCGAACCGACCGGAAACCGAACCCTGGACCCCCTGGATCCCTTGGACCAAAGGCCAGCGTGCTAATCATTTATGCATGCAGCGGGACGACATAAAATGAAAGTAGGTATATTGGCCGCTGCTAGTTAAAAGAAACTGCCAGTTGGTAATACTGGGGCTTAGTTCCATTATGCGGCCAGAAGGTGGCATTTACTTTTATAAGGGATTTTATTTAGAGATATTAAAGATCAAGACAGTTAAATCACTCATTTAGTTTCAACACTTGGAGATTCGTTTGGACAAAAGGCGTATTTCTATTTTTCGTAAGAGTTCATCTATTTCCTTATTTCAATAGATCATCTACTCGACACACTTAAACAGACAAAAATTATTCATGACGCATCCGATTATTCTGTGCGATATAACTGAATGATATCTGAAACTCATTCGATTATTTAAACTGATTATTCATTCGATTGTTTAAGTAATCGGATGGAAGTTATTCAGTTGTTAAAAGTATTCCATTTTTCCAACACTAATAGGGTGGTCATTTATCCATTCAAAGAAGAACTGGTCCTGCTCGTGAGTCTTGAGACTGGCCCAGGTAGAGAAACCTGGAATTCGTGAGTTTTGAGACTCGTGAGTTTCGAGATGACACGCTCATAATGTACAACAATTAGAACAAAAGACGGCCCTAATGAAAGGGTTGGTCAGAGCCCTATACAGAACAATTAACTTCACAACTACTTGAGTATTCCTACGCATGTTTCGTCTCTCTTTTCCTTGGACTCGAAACAGTACCAACATTGAACAGGAATTCCCACATGTTTGCAGAATTATATTAAGCCTTGTGTAAAGAAAGTGCCCTGGAACACGCTAATTGTCCGCTTAAGACAAGGGGACGAGAAAAATGGCGATATACGCTGTCTGAAATTCGCGCTGTCTGCTTAAAGGAGACTTACTTAACACGCGTCTTAAGTAAAATAAAATCGGTTTCGTGGAAAAGATGTCCGTATGGGAAGATGTCCGCGGAATGAAAGTGTCCGTTAGGGCAGGATCGACTAATAGTGTATTTCTTTCTTTTTTTTGAAAACTTTGGTGTCATTCCCTTCCCATGTGAAAAATGTCAGTAATTCCCTAAAGACTCGCGTTCTGTGAAGTAATTGCAGTTTTACTGAACACTTTTCGAAAAATTAATTTGTGATTGTCATTGAGTAATATTTTCTCAGGTGACTGTAATCGAGCCCAATTATTTAATTTTGTACTTTTGCCATCACTGTCCCTACTTAAAAGCTTCATTTATAGTGAAATGAAATGTGTGTGATTTTAAAATAAGGGTGAAGCAGCGGATAGGAAGTGTTGAGGTGAGCCACCGTCCAACTGGCGCCACTCCAAGATTGAACGGGACGCTACATCACACTGCTGTCGTTCCCACTTGCGTCTCCAAATAATAACATCACCCTTCTTTTTTTTTCCTCTACAGCTTGAAGATTCTTGAAGAGATGTGCCGGGCATCGGAACCTTGTACAGTGGCCTCAGCGTAGGAAGGTATCCGCTGAGGGGAAGATGGGACTCCACTGCTTTAATTCTGTCAGATCCGCGAGTATTTCTTACGCACGAGCCAAGAATGTCACACACCTTTTGTCCGATTTGCAACTCTCTAGGAAAAAATTCATAACCCTCTCAACTTATACCCATTTTTCGGTGAACCTTTTTTTCTAATAGGCTATATAAAGGAATGTTCCTTTGAATTAATGGCACATTATATCTAAAACATTTGTAATTAAAATTAAAATAAATCAAGGATTTAACAATGCACAATTATTCTTCTTCCTCTTCTTTATCTGTTTACCCTCCAGGGTCGGTCTTCCCCTCGGACTCAGTGTGGGATTCCACCACTACCGCCTCAAGGGCAGTGTACTGGAGCTTCAGACTCTGGGTCGGGGGATACAACTGGGGAGGATGGTCAGTTTCTCGCCCAGGCGGCCTCACCTGCTATGCTGAACAGGGGCCTTGCGGGAGATGGGAAGATTGGAAGGGATAGACAAGGAAGAGGGAAGGAAGCGTCCGTGGCCTTAAGTTAGGTACCATCCCGGCATTTTCTTGGAGGAGAAGTGGGTAACCACGGAAAACCACTTCCAGGATGGCTGAGGTGGGAATCGAACCCACCTCTATTTAGTTGACCTCCCGAGGATGAATGGACCCCGTTCCAGCCCTCGTACCACTTTTCAAATTTCGTTGCAGAGCCGGGAAGCGAACCCGGGCCTCCGGGGGTGGGCAGCTAATCACACTAACCACTACACCACAGAGGCGGACCAACGTACAATTCAATTAAGGAAAATCCACCATTTAATGCAAATATGCACTTCTGAAAATCAGTATTACACACTAACTGTTGGCATTTATTATAGTACACCCTCTTAGCAGTCGTTTTGGGTAAAATTATGTTATTTGGCGTGATATGCGTCATAAAAATCAAAATAAAACTATAGGTTCAACATCATGAGGAGGGACATGTTTCGGTAACTGGGGGAAAGAGTGAGATGGTTGTTATGGTAAAATCACTACCAGGTGTAACTTCACTGAATAATGGCAATGTGTGATATTGTTATTGCCGACATTACTGTAAAAATCTTCGTTATTTTCTGAATTGTCTGTAACCACGGCAATTGGCGGTTTTCAGAAACACTGTCACTAGAAGTGTTTTCAGCACTATTATGAAGTCCAGTTCACTTTCTGATTCGACACAATTACTACTACTACTAAATTGTATTCATTCCTTTCCTGAAGGGGGGATGCGGGCCTCCTAGACGCTGACGCCGTCTCTCCGGCCGGGAGATTTGAAGGAGATGTGCGGAGAAAATGAAACGGTTGACGGCCGTGGCCTACACCAGGAACTCTGCTGGCATTTGCCTTAGTACAGGAGAATTGAAACCCACGGAAAACCATTCTCAGGACAGCCGACAGTGGGGACCAGCCCCACTCCGTCTCCCGAATTCAGAGGCGTAGAGGCACGACTGAACCGCGGCCAGCGCTCCTCGGCTCGGTTGGCCGGTCGGAGTGCAGAGCCGTCGGACCACGGGCCAGACATGGCTAGGGACGTTGCGATATTATCGATATGAGCAAATATACATAATTTTCCTCCGATATATGATATTTCAGTATCGATATTTTTGTGGTATCGATATTGCTCTGTGATATTTTACTGATATCGAAATGATGATTAAAAGTTAAGAATTAGTGGTATTAATCGAACAACAGGTACAAAATTATAATGGAGAGTACATTTCACAAGTAGTCTAATGGCCTAATAAGAAAACACGAAGTATTTTAATGCGAACAAAAGGTTGTGATCGGTAACAAGGACATTCTCCTTTTTTTCTTGGCTATTCATTCATTTTTCAATGTTCTGCGTGTGTTTTGCGTCAGTACTGTTGGCCTGTTGCATGTTGTTGACCTTTTTTACTTTATGAATAAATGTGAATTTTTAATCGCACGTATCGCTTCTGCATTGGTGGTTTTCCCGTGAAAGGTACTTTCAGTTGTGAAGATGGCTCCACCGACCAGTGCAGTGTGGATGTACTTTTAATCATGGATTTTGCAACCACCACAAGGGACCAACCTAGTTTATTACTTAACGGGTAATAAATAATGGCGTACGGCTTCCGGAGAGGCCTGGTGCAGGTCTTTTTTCTTGTAGATGGCCTATTAGGCGACCTGCATGTCTGTGAAGATGAGGGCCCTACCTAGGATGATCTGTAGTATTGAAGACGCCACACACACCCAGCCCCCGAGCCATTGGAATTAACCAATTAAGGTTAAAATCCCCGACCCTGCCGGGAATCGAACCCGGGACCCTCTGAACCGAAGGCCAGTACGCTGACCATTCAGCCAACGAGTCGGACACTTAACCGGTATCGGTATACGGTTAAGAATGAGAAGTGCGGTGAAGTTGTGTGGCGTTGTGTTAACCGTTCTTGTGGAAAAGTGTTTACTATAAAGCGTGAAATTATTAAAGAATAGATCCATAATACGTGTGTTCCTGATGTGGCTGCACAAGAAGTCCACAAGGCTATGGCACAGGGAAAGAAGAGAGCCCGGGAAGAAACTGATAAATCCATTTCACAGGTAGGTTTATATTTTTATTAGTGACAATATTTACGCCCCAGACTCCAGGACTCCGCCCCACTGGCTTTTAAATGGGTATATATTAATTTAAATTGAGTTTGAATTCCTTGCAAATCCTGATGCTGAAGGCCGAAGGAAGTAAACTAGCGAAGCGAGTTTACATGCTGCGAGCGACGTCTTGCTCGACAGACAGACAGACAGACAGACAGACAGACAGACAGACAGACAGACATTGAGAAAAAGTTCGATTCGGCTTGGACGATGTATAATACATGAAATTATGCCAAAATTTCACAATTCCAAGTAATGTATAGACAGAAATCTTATTTTATTTATATAGATAGTATAGTTAGTTCCTTTTGGTTTCAGATATTTGACGACGAATTCAAACCTCTTCTACAATCCGGATTTGATCTAGTTGCCAAAATTCCTCAATTATATAACTGCAGTTCTACTCTGCATAGACAGCGAAGGGATGCTCAGGGAATTCAGGCTGAACCCGATCATCGAGATGAAGTTGAGTTGGATTCAGAAAGTTTGAAGATGGCAGATGGAAATAATTTCTTACTAGTTGACGACTGTGATGGTGAGCGGATACTTATATTTGCCAGTTCCACAGGAAAAACTGCATTAAAAGAAAATAAGATTTTTTTCATGGATGGCAACTTTTAAGAGTGTTAGCAAACAATTTTCTTAGTTGTACACCATCCTTGTAGATTTAGGAAGCACTGTGGAAGAAACAAACGTAACCCCCGTAGTTTTCGCATTACTTCCTGACAAGACAAAGTCAACTTACATTCGCCTGTTTAACGCCATTCTTCGGGTGATTCCAGGCTGGTTCTCTGAGACAGTAAACGCAGATTTCGAAGCTGGAGTGATCGAAGCAATCAATACTATTTACTGCTGCAGAATTTCATGGGTGCTTTATTCATTTTCACAAAGTCTATGGAGGAATGTACAAAACCTTGGGCTTGCCAGGAAATACGAGACTCCATGAGAATGTGCGCTGCTCTGGCCTTTTTAAAGACGACAGATGTGGAGGAAGGCTGGCTACACATCCACAGTGTTGCTGTAGCACATGAGAAACTCAATGAGATTTTTTTTACTGTTTCATTGGCCAGTGGTTAGAAAACTCTTATTTCCCAATTGATGCGTGTAATTGTACCAACAACGCTGTGGAAGGATGGAACCATCGCTTGAATGCAATCGTAGGCAAATCACACCCTCGAGTAAAACACCTAATTATGACACTAAAGAAAGAATAAGAATATTCTGACACGAAAATAATCAGGATTGACTTAAATTTAGAAGGTCTAAAGAGGAGAAACAAGTACATTGTAATGAACAACAGAATAGAAAGAGCCATTGAAAAATTGGAGAAGTCACGAGACATCGAAAAGTTTTTGAGGAATATCTCCTACATAATTAAAATGGATTAAGAGGAACAAAACAGTTACTGATTTGCATCATCGGACAACACAGTAGCTGCTGCATATATTGTACACACTGTATATATTTGTAAGTAGATACAAAACTCGACAAGGCTGAAAGGCCGCTTTTAGCATTGTCAGATTTGGTTTGTGTTTTTAATCAAACCTTTGTAGTAATGCGAAAATTGGCTGAACGTGACTTCATAGCAGTCTAGAGGAACGCAGTTAATAGTAAGTATATTATCTTATATTTAATTTCGTTAAGAATTTTTTGTCCAGTGAACTACTTTGTTACTATAAGTCCGATTTCGATAACTGAGGTGTCAAATTAAAGGAAACTTCCCTGGATGTTTCAAAAGGACATGGTTTCCCTAAATTCCCTTAGGGCTCCCTCCCAAAGCCCTTCAAAGTCCCCATGTAATTTTAATGAATGAACAAATATTCCTGCTTGATATATGATAAGATATATATTTAAACGGATGTTTCAGTAATGCAACTTTGGATATACACTGACTGACAGTGACAATGCAACACCAACTAGGAGTGGTTCGAAAGGGATGAAAGTTGGGGAAAAACAGAGACGGCACGGACGAATAATTGATGTTTATTTCAAACCGATATGCAGGTTACACAATGCGCACGGCATCGACTCAGTAGGATGTAGGACCACCGCGAGCGGCGATGCACGCAGAAACACTTCGAGGTACAGAGTCAATAAGAGTGCGGATGGTGTCCTGAGGGATGGTTCTCCATTATCTGTCAACCATTTGCCACAGTTGGTCGTCCGTACGAGGCTGGGGCAGAGTTTGCAAACGGCGTCCAATGAGATCCCACACGTGTTCGATTGGTGAGAGATCCGGAGAGTACGCTGGCCACGGAAGCATCTGTACACCTCGTAGAGCCTGTTGGGAGATGCGAGCAGTGTGTGGGCGGGCATTATCCTGCTGAAACAGAGCATTGGGCAGCCCCTGAAGGTACGGGAGTGCCACCGGCCGCAGCACATGCAGCACACGCTGCACGTAGCGGTGGGCATTTAACGTGCCTTGAATACGCACTAGAGGTGACGTGGAATCATACGCAATAGCGCCCCAAACCATGATGCCGCGTTGTCTAGCGGTAGGGCGCTCCACAGTTACTGCCGGATTTGACCTTTCTCCACGCCGACGCCACACTCGTCTGCGGTGACTATCACTGACAGAACAGAAGCGTGACTCATCGGAGAACACGACGTTCCACCATTCCCTCATCCAAGTCGCTCTAGCCCGGCACCATGCCAGGCGTTCACGTCTATGCTGTGGAGTCAATGGTAGTCTTCTGAGCGGACGCCGGGAGTGCAGACCTCCGTCAACCAATCGACGGGAAATTGTTCTGGTCGATATTGGAACAGCCAGAGTGTCTTGCACATGCTGAAGAATGGCGGTTGACGTGGCGTGCGGGGCTGCCACCGCTTGGCGGCGGATGCGCCGATCCTCGCGTGCTGACGTCACTCGGGCTGCGCCTGGACCCCTCGCACGTGCCACATGTCCCTGCGCCAACCATCTTCGCCACAGGCGCTGCACCGTGGACACATCCCTATGGGTATCGGCTGCAATTTGACGAAGCGACCAACCTGCCCTTCTCAGCCCGATGACCATACCCCTCGTAAAGTCGTCTGTCTGCTGGAAATGCCTCCGTTGATGGCGGCCTGGCATTCTTAGCTATACACGTGTCCTGTGGCACACGACAACACGTTCTACAATGACTGTCGGCTGAGAAATCACGGTACGAAGTGGGCCATTCGCCAACGCCGTGTCCCATTTATCGCTCGCTACGTGCGCAGCACAGTGGCGCATTTCACATCATGAGCATACCTCAGTGACGTCAGTCTACTCTGCAATTGGCATAAAGTTCTGACCACTCCTTCTTGGTGTTGCATTTGCTCTGTCAGTCAGTGTATTTTAATTATCAGTTGATTTGTGAAAATATTTGTTTTTATTCTCACTATGTTGTTTACATTGTAAGCATTTCATTGTAAAACATAGTTGAGTGGTGGCAAACTAGCGGAGCGAGTAACGTCCATTATTAGAAACATTAAAACAATTACTTATTTCTAACAAGGTGTTTGGACGAAATAGCACTAGTGGGCCGGTAGAGAGTTATCCACCTGCCTCTGTTCGTGGAATTTGGACGAAATGGCACGACACCGCTGCATATGCAGCAAGGCGCATCTTGCCCTGCCTCACGTTCGAAAAATGCACGCCTCTGGAGTAGAACGCAGCCCGGAAGGCAGTTTCGTTGCGCAGAGAGAGACAGAATTATGAGGTGCGGTGATGCCAGTTTGGCTACTCATAACAGCTTGAATGTATAAACACTTTTTCATCCAGTTATATCTTTAATTCCAATGTGATGACCTGTATTTTTTATGGGCTTAAAAGTTTCCTGAAAGTCCAAATTAATTTTTAACATCAAACCCCGAGAAAGTGTTGAGGGAAATTTTCTAGATATTAAAGAAGGTAAATGGAATTTGAGAGAAATGAAGGCGAAGTGCAGAGAGCATAACAGCATGAAAGTGTAAACATTTTTTCATCCAGTTATATCTTTAATTCCAAAGTGATGACCTGTATTTTTTATGGGCTTAAAAGTTTCCTGAAAGTCAAAATTAATTTTTAATGTCAAACCCCAAGAAAGTGTTGAGAAAAATTTTCGAGATAGTAAGGAAGGTAATGAATGGACGGGCCAGTTTCAATGCCGCAGGATATTCGCCGTTTTTATACATATCAAAATATTGTTGTACGCAGAACATTTTTATTGAAATCATCGAGGTCCGTCACTGGCTCCTTCCTCTTAGGGTTCTTCCCTGGCGACCTGAACACTGCATTATTTAAATTTCCGTAGCTTGTTGTATCTTCTGTACTGTTCGCAGGCCGATACCACACGCGAGTGCTGTCTTCTTTTGAAGCGTGGCAACATGGCGTTCCTCACCTTCTCTGCTTATGAACGCCTGCTGCTGCATGCTTACAAAACACAAATACACTGTAAATACTATTTCCCTCGCTTGTCGACGGAATTCTTGTCTGTTTGCTCTTCCTGCATCTATCGTACACACGGAAATAGTTCCCTAAATTCGTTCATTATGATATACACAAATAAAACTCGAAACATTCACTCGTGACCCGCACAAACAGCCATCTCTTACTGAAATGATTCTATTGGCTCAGCGGAAAACACGTCATACTACAAAGCGCGCGAATGTTACTGCGCAACCCTCTTCAAACCGCCTTCCCGGCTGCGTTCTACTCTAGTATCCAGGGAGGTGTACATCCTGTCTACAGTTATTCACAAATTATGCAGGATTATTCAGCTAAGAAGTTCATCTCAAATAACCCATGAACAGTTTAAGATACCGACATCCTATTTTCACTTTTGTTAATAGTGTTAAGGATGGTTGAATATGCAATAGCTTTTCAGGCTTTTGAAATAAATTATCGGCTCACACGTTTCAATATGAGAACGTTATTACACGCAATAACTGCTTATGATATACTATCAAGCTTACATTCGTAGTTACTGGGATGTCGCACAGATCGCGGCACAGGAGAACTGGTCTTGAGATTCTCGCGAGACTCTCGAGATCTGTGACGTCAGTCTTGAGACTCTCGAGCGAGAGCATTTCCCATCACTACTGAGTAGTCAGGGTTGGTGCCTTTGGTTTAGAGGGCCCCGGGTTCAATTCCCGGGCCGGGGATTTTTATCGCACCTGATTAATTATTCTGTCCAGGAGACTGGTATTTGTTTTTATTGCAACATTCTCTTCTTAATATTCACACAACACTCCACACTACCAACCACCAGAGAAAGACGCAGTAGTGATTAAATTCCTCCGCATATGACCGACGTCACGAACGGCATCCGGCTGCAACAAGGGGCCAAATTGCATCTGCGACGCACTTCGCAACCGCGATCGCACAGGTGTGGGAAAAGCGGCAGAAGAAGACGGCTCCTTCGTACTCGGTGGTAGTATACAACATTGCTTCACATAACCGTTTGGAGGATTGCCTATGCAGCCGGGCGTTCTGTTGAAACATGGCATCTTCATCAGGGTACTCCAAGGCCAAAAAGGGATGAAAATAAATGGTCTGAAAGAATGTTCACATAAAGTGTACCTGTCAGCGCTTCCTGCAGCCGGTCAATGGGGTTATTTGTGACCACGAGAACGCCGCCGAGACCAGAACTGGGCCACCTCTTGCCTGGATACACCTTGTTGACACGCAGGATCCATAGCTTCATGGGACACACGCCACACTTTCACACGCCCATCAGCTCGATATAACGGAAACTAAGTTTGATCGGACCATTCCACACGCCGCCACTGTTCTATGGTCCATTGCCGAATTTCGCGGACCCATGCACGTTGTTGAACTCTGTGTGGAGGTGTGTCAGCAAAGGGACACGAGTTGATTGTCGGCTGGTGAAGGCTATGCGGTGCAGTTGCCCCCTTACAGTCCTGATAGAAATGGGTTCCTGACTCCCAACAATCAACTGGGCGGTGATCTGACTCACAGTAGCCCGTTGAGAACCCAGTATGGTTCTGCGGAGGCGAGGTGATGTCCGTTCGTTAAACATCTGTGGTCCTCCCGTGCGGCAGCTTACGCGGACGTTAACATTCTCTCTGCGATATTGAAGATCCACCCTCGAGAGTGTTGACCCCGGAAACCCGAATTCACGTGTAATCTCCGCAACGCTACGACCCATGCGCTGTGCGCCGATGATCATCCCACGTGTTGCCGTCTTCATGACACTGGTGTCTGTGACAAACTGCTCAGCTACGCCGCAACACTCTGGGGCCAAACACGGTACACTTTTCAATGGGACACCCCTGCCCGTGACGTTTGGCCACTTAGTGTATTTTCTGGGCCAGTTTTGTTTTGTCCACCCTGCATTTCACTGTTTTGAACTAACGGGAGGTGTTGAGTTCTGGCGGTGGTTTCTGAGGTGTGAGGTGGAGCCAAGACTTCTGGATCCTCAGTGTTTCATTTCTTCAGATGAGACCATTTCCAGCTTCTTCCGTGATGTTCATTAACGACGATCAATCCTGCGTCATTCCGATTGTAAATAATTTGTCCACCCGGGACACGAAAATCCAAAGTATCTCTTTGTGAGTCGGTATTTCGAGCTATATCCTTACAAAATTCCAGGTCAGTCAGCCCTGCAGCTTCCGTGCCTACCAGAACAAACAAAACAAACAAACAAACAAACAAACAAACAAACAAACAAACAAACAAACAAACAAACAAACAAACAAACAAACAAACAAACAAACAAACAAACAGACAGACAGACAGACAGACAAATAATCAAACAAACAAACAGATAGATGCCATATCATTTTTATTCACCCGTAATTAAAACATTTGGGTCATCAAGACCTACGCAGGAATTTGTTTGGGAATTACTCTGCTACAGTTGCCCGCCCTCTTATGCAGTTCCCGCTACTCTCCTACGTCACAGTATTGAGCCAGATGCTTGCATTGTTGGCAGGCGCGGTTCTGCCTTTAGGTCACATGGTCACGTGCCCCTCCACCGACTAAAACTATTATAAAAATCAGAACAACATTATGCACGATTACTGTCACGACCACCTTCAGTGAGTTCACCTTGTTCTTGTTCTAGCAGCCCTGGACTAAACTAGGCAACATGGTAAAGGTCTAATCCTGTATGGGACCGACTCGTTCTTATACATGAACATCATCCCCTCATTCTGTGAGCTGTGAGGGGTGAAGGGGGTTATGGCAAATTCTATTGACCCGGTCACAGTATTTCTACGACGCGACACTTCAGGGCTAGTTCGTATTTTGAATTTACTTCTCCTACAGCCTACTAGATAGCACCCAGATACACTTTCTTGTCGGCATATGTATTACTAGCAAGATACCCGTGCTTCGCTACAGTATTATACTGAAATTTATAATTGAATGCTTATTGTTTTAGATATATAATCCGCCGAAATTTGCGATCTGACTCGTTTTCGGCGAGAATCCACCAAAATTCTCGATCTGACTCGTTTTCTATTAGATTACGGCATGTCTCCTCCCATTTTTCAATCTTCCTTTCCAGCAATCGATTTCGTACTTCCCGGGCTAGGCTCAGGTATTCCTCCCGGTCAGTTGGGTCCCTAAATCTTTGCCATATTTTCCTATAATCATTTTTAATATGGATAAAATCCTTCAGGAGATCCGGCGTGGTGTCATATTGGGTGCCTTGGCGGCACTGAACCCGCGGCCGGACTGCATTCTTAGTCATTACCCGTCCAGGAGCCGTTTCTAGCGCGGTCCGCACATTTGACGACGGTCCGGAATATTATTATTATTATTATTATTATTATTATTATTATTATTATTATTATGTGTTGCTGGAATGGCTGATGACAGGGAAAACCGGAGTATCCGGAGAAAAACCTGTCCCGCCACCGTTTTGTCCAGCACGAATATCACATGGAGTGACCGGGATTTGAACCACGGAACCCAGCTCTGAGAGGCCGGCGCGCTGCCGCCTGAGCAACGGAGGATCCTTATAAGTACATTAATAACAGTAAAATCAATTGGTCTCACCTCCTTCTACACCCCACCGCCGTTAAGTTTATTTACCGCCACCCCCCCCCCAATTTAAAAGAATGCTTGCTTCTTTATGTTTAAGGGAGATTCCAAACACCAATGTTCACGTCTATTACCTTCAGTTTTGAGATATAAGTATCCCAATAAAAATAATTTACTTTCTGCACTTCATATCACAATACTCCCCCCACCTAAGTGAATTTTCCCGCAAAAAATACTTGTTTCTTTAATAGTAAAGGATCTTCTTAAATACCAATGATCACGACTCTAACTTCTTCAGTTTTTGATTTATGTGTCCTCATGAAAGGAATTCAACTCCTTTACACTCCCGCCCTCCAAGATGGTTTCCCCACCAAAACGCGCTTTTCTTTGTTTTTAAAGGAGATCCAAATACGAATTTTCACGTCTGTAACAACTTTAGTTTTTATTAGATGTATGTATTCTCATACAATTAAGCCAATTAATTTATCAATTCTTCCCCCCCCCCCTTCATTGGACTTTCCGAGAATACGTGTTTCTTTACTTTTAAAGCAGATTGCAAATATCAAATTTCACGTCTGTAACGTCTTCATTTGTGTGATATCAGTAGCCTAATTAAAAGAATTCAACACCATTTTCAGTCACTTTTACCACCCCCCTCCACCCAAGTGGTATTTCCGAAAACTAAAAACACACGTTTCTTTATGTTTAATAGAGATAAAAAATACCTTAACTTCTGTAACATGTTAGGTTTTTTGAGATATACTGTAAAAGTTCTCATTTTAAAATTTCACCCCTTTTGAGTTCCCCTTAAGTGGAGTTTCCAAAAACAAATCACCTATGTTTATTTACATTTACAGGAGATTCCAAACATCCACTTTTTACGTCTGTAACATTTTACGTTTCCAAGATATTATGTAGATATAGTCTTTTAAAAAATTCACCCCAATTTGTCACTCCTGTTTAACCGCCATTAATTGGATTTCCCAAAAACTAAGAATTACGTGTTTCTTTATTTTTAAAGGAGATCCCATATACAAATTTTCAGTTCTGTAATATCTTTCGTTTCTGAGATATATGTATCCCCATTAAAGGCATTCAACCCAATTTTCACCCCTTTTACACCCCTCCTATTAGGATTTAGAGGAAACAAAAAATACGTGTTCCTTTATTTTTAGAGGAGATTCTAACTACCAATTTTTACATCTGTAAATTTTAAAGTTTTAAGATGTAGACGCACTCATTTTAAAAAATTCACCCCCCTTTTCACCCCCCAATATTTGGATTTTCCAAAAACGAAAAAATACGTGTTTCTTTACTTTTAAAGTAGATCCAAAATACCAATTTTCAGGTCTGTAATATCTTCAGGTTCTGAAATATAAGTAGCCTCATTAAAGGCATTCAACCCATTTTTCACCCTTTTACACCCTTCCTATTAGGATTTTCAGAAAACAAAAGAATACATGTTTCTTTATTTTTAAAGGAGATTCTAAATACCAATTTTTACATCTATAAACTTTAAAAGTTTTGAGGTATAGATACACTCATTTTAAAAAATCACCCCCTTTTTACCCCACCCATTAACTGGATTTTACACAAACAAAAAAATACGTGTTTCTTTATTTTTAAAGGAGATCCCAAACACCAATTTTCAGGTCTGTAATATCTTCAGGTTCTGAAATATAAGTAGCCTCATTAAAGGCATTCAACCCATTTTCCACCCCTTTTCACTCCTCCTATTGCGATTTTCCGAAAACAAAAAATACGTGTTTCTTTATTTTCAATGAAGATTCTAAATACCAATTTTTACATCAGCAAACTTTAAAAGTTCCGAGATATAGATTCACTCATTTTAAAAATTCACCCCCTTTTCACCTTCCCATTAATTGATTTTCCAAAAAAAAATACGTGTTTCTTTATTTTTAAAAGAGATCAAAAGTACCAATTTTGAGGTCTGTAATATCTTCAGTTTCTGATATATAAGTACCGGTATCCTGATTAAAGGCATTCAACCCATTTTCCCCCATTTTCACCCTTTTTCACCCCTCCTATTGGGATTTTCTGAAAAAAAAAATACGTGTTTCCTTATTTTTAAATAAGATTCTAAATACACAATTTTCACATCTATACACGTTTTAAGTTTTGAGATATAGATACACTCATTTTAAAATTTCACCCCCCTTTTCACCCCCTTACCGAAGGAATATCCAAAAATCCTCTCTTAGCTAGCACCTACATCACAATGTGAATATATCCCCAAAATTTCATTTCTTTATGTTCAGTAGTTTTGGCTCGGCGATGATGAGTCAGTCAGTCAGTCAGTCAGTCAGTCAGTCAGTCAGTCAGTCAGTCAGTCAGTCAGTCAGTCAGTCAGGATTAACGCGCGCAAAAGTAGTGTTTGTAGCAAACCTGTGTCTGTGTCGATGTTCATTGTAAGTCTGAAAAGTGTGTGAAGATTAGTGTGATGTATCGGAGTGTATTTCTGTGCGAGCATAAGTATTTTTAAAATGAATCAAGTGAGCTATTTACAAATAAAATCTCTTAATTACGAAAACAGATTATTAGCCAAAGAAATGGGCCGACCAAAACCAGAGCTTAGCATAAATCGTTCAAAGATTTGTTTGTTTGTTTGTTTGTTTGTTCTGGTAGGCAGGGAAGCTGCAGGGCTGACTGACCTGGAATTTTGTAAGGATATAGCTCGAAATACCGACTCACCCAAGAGATAGAACCTACTATCGCAGTTTTATATATAAGAAATAAAAAGGTAAGATTAATTTAATTGATTTAATTGATTCCTAGTGTTCCTAATATGTTGAATGTGCCCCACCCATTTTTATCATCACGAGCCGCCACTGATTGTTGGTTCGCTGAGTTTCTTTAATTGGCTGCGGTAATCCAGGTCGAGTCCTGTGTACCCGTGTGTTCCATTAGGGTCACAAATTGAGTTGTTATCAATGGCTACTTAAAGAATCACAGATGACGAGTACACTATTGTGCACTGCTGGGTAGACCTATGAGTGACTATGATGACATTAGTGATACTAGTGAACTTGAAATAAGTGATCATTTTATTATTATGATTATTATTACTATTATTATAGATTCGTTATGGCCAACTAAGAAGCACGTTCGAACTTATTAGTACTTTTGGTTTTTCACCTTCTCTTACCAATATCTCTTCATCCTCTCGCTGTGTTGTTCAGTCCATCCTGTGTTTAGTCGGGTGGGCTTTACGGAAAATTTGTGTTTGTGAATTCTGAATTTTATTGCTTCTGTAGCAGTTAATGGGTGGATTGAGTAGCTTATTAACTGTTGTTACCGGTCCCATGCCCGGATGAAGGAGGAGGGTTGACGACAGGAAGGGCATCCGAGCTATATCCTTACAAAATTCCAGGTCAGTCAGCCCTGCAGCTTCCCTGCCTACCAGAACAAACAAACAAACAAACAAATCTTTGAACCAAACAACAGCCAAAATACATCTTGAGTCAACCTCTAGTGCTCAAACCTTAGTTGTAATTTTGAGATCAACTACCGTTGCTCTCTCCATAACTTTCAACTGATTAACATGGTGGAATAAACAGCTAACAAGGCTTCTAACCCAGGCCCTAGTAGGTATATCGCTCATAGGATTCTGGGGGACCGAGAACATCACCTGGGAATGTGTCAGAGCTACCCAAATCTCTCAAACCTAAATGTAAAAACTTCATAGAAACTTTAAATATTGGAACATTATACTCAAATTTGGAAAAATGAAGCAATTAACATATGTAATGGACAAACTTGACGTTCAAATTCTAGCATTACAAGGAACTCGATATACGTAGTACAGAGACTTGACGCCTGGAGGATAGGCACCCGCATGACTCGGTATGTTGCACACGATGCCGCATTACACGGCGAACACCTACACAGAACCACATCCACCCTCAAAATAATCGCCGTTGGCCGTTATGCACGTTTGCCAACATTGGTACAGCTGTTGGAAGCACCGCTGAAAGGAAACACCATGTTTCGTCTCCAGTTATTATCCGGTTGAGAAACGTCGGATCATCGTCAGCACTACTGATGAGGTCACCACAAATCGTCATGCGATCATCACGTTGGTTTTGCGACATGCACACTGTGCTGGGTAACACGAGACATGTCGAGGTCATCCGTCGGAATTTTGCGGCACGTACAATGGCTGACCCCTATTGCTGTTGCCGATTGGGAGCGGTTAGCACGCACCAACGTTGCAACTTATTGGATCTTGCGTTCCGTTCGAACTGTTTGTGGCCGACCAGTAAGCACATCATCTTCCAAACTGTCCCGTCCTTGCACAAGACGTCGGTGCCACCTAAACACAACACTGCGACTCAATGCCTACTGCATCATTTCAAACGTTTCAGCAGCAGTTTTGCCCAATTTCTGGCAGAACTTGATGTTTGCCCGTTGCTCAAACTGTGACATGTCAAGGTCCGACGGGCTCATTCAAATCACCGTCACAATGACTCTACGTCTGCTTCCAGTGCATGCACTCTTGCAGGGCGAGAGACTAACTGACATGGTACCATACCATGGTGCCACCTATGCGCTATAGCGCACCACAGCGCCATCATGCGGTCAGTCTCAGAACTTAATGACTGTCCTACGTATAGGCCAAGATTACTTTGAACCAGGACATTATTATTATTATTATTATTATTATTATTATTATTATTATTATTATTATTATTATTATTATTGTATTTATTTCTTTGTTACTATTGTTTGTGCAGTTTTTTTGCGTATTTAAATGGCATTTCAACTGTAAAACGTTAATTTAGCCTCTCTCGATTATTCATCAATAATGCATGTTCATACGTTCATAACAGAATTTACCGCCTAATGGACCATTACAGAAATCTATGTCCGGTTTAAAAAATGTATAACTGTGACATTAGAAGGTTAGCTAATATCTCTAGAATAGGAATATAACTTCTTAAGTAGATTGAAGGTACATGTAGAAATGTATTTTTGAATACATTAATAAATAGAGGGTTTTCATGCTAGAGTTTTTATCATGAATTTTCCTGGGCCAAGCATGAACTTCCTACGCCTACGAATTATCATGCGTCAAGACAGGGCTCTGGAATATTCAGTACGATAATAATTTGGCTTAAATGTAAAATGATCGTAATAGAAAACAGAAATATAGTACGGGTCCCGAGGACTCATTTGTTCCGGTTACGGGTTAACGGTATGTATAATGCAGCCCCAGAAGCCTCATGAAACGCGCAAGAGCGTATTTACATGTAGATAGCGAGTGTTCCTGAGGATGACCGCTCATCTGCTAGGCTAAGTTCATTAACAGATAATTACGTCGCGCTAATGGACAATGCGAGACATGAAGCGTCACGTTGGAGATGAGACGAAGCCAAGTGCGGTGTTAACTTGTCTTCTTTACGGTATGACACAGTGAAGATCAAACACGATCTGGCTGTTAAAGACACAAAGAGGACAACTCAAATGTTCCATTTATTTGTTTAAATGCGGTAATACGGTGAAACCTCTCCGTTACGGACAACGAAGTTACCTAGCAATTTGTCCCCATCTGGGAAGTGCCCTTAATGGAGAAGGAGTTTGCCCAATCGAACTGTAAATTTGCATTATGTATAGATTAGAATAGAATACTCCCATTACCCAGTACTCCCTTATAGTAATCCAAAATGTGTTTTTATACATGCGTATTACAACATTAAACATTACATTTAAACGTGTTAACTATTTCAATCTAGTTTCTATATTGTAGGTTTTTATTAAAAGTGTATTTATTTTTTCCTAGACTTTAACAGAGTTATATAGTCTAGAAATAGAGTTAGAAATGGCTGTGGAAGTGAGGACAAATTGAAGGAACTTACTAGGAAACTGAATGCAGCAAAGAAGTCAGCTAAGGATAACATGATTGCAAGCATATACATTTTAGTTACAAATGGAAGAGTATGTATAGGTACTTTAAGGCAGAAATAGGTTCCAGAAAGAATATTCCAGGACTCATTAATGAACAAGGGGAGTGTGTATGCGAGGATCTTCAAAAGGCAGAAGTATTCAGTCAGCAGTATGTAAAAATTGTTGGTTATAAAGATAATGTCCAGATAGAGGAGGTAATTGATGCTAAAGAAGTATTCAATTCAAGTATGATAACAATGACATTTACAGTAAGATACAAAAGTTGAAAATAGAAAAGCAGCTGGAACTGATAAGGTTTCGGGGATATACTAAAGACAATGGGCTGGGACATACTGTAGTACCATATCTGAAGTACTTATTTGATTATTGTTTGCATGAATGAGCTATACCAAATGAATGGAGAGTTGCTATAGTAGCCCATGTGTATAAAGGAAAGGGTGATAGACATAATCCCATCTATCGGAGATGAGTGCCAGCAGAAGAGACAAATCACATCACAACAAATGTCGATACAATGTTATTGTTGATCAGTTTTATGAGTTTTCGATATTGTAGGCCCTCACATTTAGTTTACTTCGACTTTGGGATATTAGAGCACTAATATGAGGGAGTCCTGCCTTCATGACTCGCTCTTGTCTTCAAGCGATCGTTCTTTTACGATTTTTCTCATTTTTCTATAATCATCTTCACATTTTTCCTTGTCGATACGGACGGATGACCACACGGTTTTACACCTTAATACAATCATGACAAAAAATATCGCCAGTTAACAATATTATACAATATTTCCATGTTAACAATGCTTGGCGCTGATATGGCCTAAGTAGCAAAAGTCTAAATTCATTACTCTATTGTCATAGCCAGTACGGTAAAACCGTATAACTTTTGTTAGGGAATATAATAATTTTCGATAGGACCAATAATATAGCTATTAAAAAAAATCAAATTTTAGGTATATTCTCCTAAGCTACCATTTCATCCAGCGTGAATAAAAAATGTAACCTATAAGGTATCACCTTATCCCCAGACTTTACATAACAATTGTCATTAAATTATGTTCACCCATTTTCTCGTGGTTCGGCAGTGATATAACTTAAAGAAAAAGGACGAAATTCACGAATATCTCTGTTTTCATAGCCGGCACGATAAAAATATATAAGAGATAAATGATCGGAAATTTAACTCTATATAACTTTTGTTATGTAGTATTTATCGATAGGAACATTAATAACATAAAAGTTTGAGAATAAAACTTTAGGCCTTCCCCTAAGCTACCATTTCACTCAGCGTAAATAAAATCATTTATACCATAGATTTTAGTGCATAATTTCCCGAATTTAAATACTGCATTTCATTCAATTCTCCTGAGCCAGTTTTTCGTGATACCCGTACATACATACATACAGACACGACGGAGAATAGGAAACTGCATTTTATTGTTAGTGTGAATACGAAGGAAACAGAAATACCATTCTTTTTAAATTCTGAGCAATGTACAGACAAAACTCTTATTTTATATACACAGATACCGCCACAGTGTTGAAACAAAGCCCCCTCGGTTCTGCGTACTTGGGACTGCTACTTAGTCAAGAGGGCGGTGTATCAACGCCTCCTAGAGACATAACACCAGGAATTCAGGAGAAGTCCGTGAAAGTAAAATTAATTTTTATTTATTTGTTGAGAGTTGTATTAAGTGTTTCACGTGTTATGAACACAACATGGATGGTCGAAGACAAATTATCGCAGATTTGCAGAAGATAAGAACAGCAGGGAAAGGGAATTGTTCTCCCAAACACAAAAATATAGACTTATTTTTCCACAGGATCCAAACTACGAAGGGCGTACTGTATTGTTTTGCACTTTATTTGTTTCTGCCCAAATGGAATACATTACACATCAGTTGTAACGTCCACCTTCTCAACATAATCTCCTTGTAACTATATGCACTTTTGCCATCAATCAGACCTTCCTGAAGCCATTCTTTCGGAGTGCTGCCTACCCATGCCTTGATAGCTGTGTCCAGCTCTGCAAAATCCGCAAAACAGTGACCACGCAGAGGTGGATACATGTTCCCGAACAGCTGATAATCACTTGGTGCCAAGTCGGGAGAGTATGGTGGGTGTGGCAGCACCGTGAATCTCATTTGATCTCTCGGCTAGTGTGAGGCCGGGCATTGTCATGTTGCAGAAGCACACCTCTGGCCGCTTAGTTTAAATGGCACAACGTAAGCGTTAAGGGTTGCCACATATGCTGGACTATTAATCGTGCCATCAAATTCCAGCCAGTCAATGAGGATGATGCCCTTTGTTTCCCAGAACACTGTCGCCATTCGCTTGCCAATTGATGGCACTGATCGACATTTCCTTGGCGGTGGACTGCCCCTATGCTTCCATTTGATCGATTGTTGTTTCGTTATGGCTCATGGTAATGGAGCAATGTCCCATCACCAGTCACAAGCCTAGCCATGAAGTCGGCTGGATCTTGATCATGGCGATGCAAAAGTTCTCTGCACACGTCCATACACCTCTGCTTTTCGTCTGCAGACAAGAGTCTAGGCACCCACGTGGATGACTTCTTCCCCAACTGTAAGTGGCCGTGCACGTTCCGCTGCAGGGTGTTTCGGCTTAATTCCCTTGGCTGCCTCCATTTCCGTAAATGTGATGCGATTGTTTCCTTGGATGGCCTCTTCGACCCGGGCAATGTCGTATGGTGTTGACACCGTCACATTCCTTCCAGAACTGGTTCCCTTGCCTTGTTTTCCGATCTTCCACCCACTTGCAAACTGTTTTCCGTGACAGCGCATGTTCTTCATAGACTGCCACCAAGCGCCGATGAATTTCTGTAGTGGTCATGCCTTCTTTCCATAGGAACCAAGTCGTATAGCGTTGTCCCTGACGGTTGCTTTCCATGTTGTCTGCTCCTACGCTGACAGTGTTTTTATGAAATGGTTATAACGAGTGCATTCATTGGCTCCAGTGCGTGTGCTGCTACCAAACGGTGAAACAAGACACTAGAGTCAGGTCATCACCTTCAAAAGTTAAATGTGAACCACACCCCAACGTACAACAAATGAAGTGTAAAACACTATAGTACGCCTCTCGTATAACTCAAACAAGTTCCTCTCATGCAATGATTGAAAATAAAATGATAGTACCGGCACAGAAAACTTTAATGAGTGTACGTTCAGTTTTAATTGCGTTTCCATTGGTCCGCTGTTGGAATTGTAAGTGAAAATCGTGAAGACGATCTAGTACCAATAGACGATATATTAAAACCAAATGATGGCCTTTATTCTTGGATTACGGATAATGTCACAAGTACTAGAGTCTACGACGCTAAAAGTTGACTGAAACAGAATCAGGAGAAGTTTTGTAATTCTATGCGGATGAATCCAGAAAGTTAGCAATTTCTGACAAAAGTACTCTTTGAAAGAATGATTTTAAGTGGAGACATAGTGAAACGTGAATATCTAGTTTATTCTTGCAGCCAACGAGCTGTTTTTGTGCTCCTTGTAATCCTTTTGGAGAGCAGTCCAATTTTCAACACTTGTCTTCAATGATTGGAAGCACGGAAATCAGCGGTTAACGGAACATGAGAATTTCCACTCTCATCGTGATTACGTGTTTATTTAAAGGACGGGGTAGTGAACTGTGCAAAGTTGACAGCCGTTTGCTCTCTCATTTAGAATTATTAGATCCTATTATGCATTCATTCATATCATTTTGCCTTATGTACAGTGTATGAACTCGAATATCTCATGATGACACAATTTTCACTTCTTTCCCTTCTTCCTTTTCTCTTCCCCAAATATCTTCATCCTTTGGTTGTGCTCCTGTTTCCTTTGTTCTGTCCACAAAGTTCCTGTCTTCTTCTTCTCATTTATTATAAATTTATTCCTAATTTTGTTTCTGAATTCTTTTCTGTCTCTTATCATTTGCCTGTTGATCCTCACCTGCCTTAAGTCTTCATTTATTTCATGATACCAATTTGTTTCCTATTATTATTATTATTATTATTATTATTATTATTATTATTATTATTATTATTATTATTATTATTATTATTATTATTATTATTTCACATCGTTATGCCCAACTGAGAAGCACGATTGAAAATATTTAGCTGATGAATTTGCTTTCTTCTCTTCCAAAAATCTCTTCATTCTCTTATTGAAATTCTTCTTACGTTCTTCTGTCCAGGTTTTATTAGTTCTAGCAGATCGGTTCTTCATAATTTCCTGATTGATGTTGATTTCCTGAAGATCAGATTCTATTTCATTTAGCCAGTTGTTCTTGACTTTCAGTGTGAGGGCAAGATTTATATTGTTCATTCTGAGAATGTGACCGTAGAATTTCAACCTCATTTTCTTGATAAAGTCTGAGATTTTTTTGTATGGCAACAAATTTCATGATATTTCCTTTTCATCCATACTCCCTCTGTGCAGACTGGGCCCAAAATTATCCGTAAAATTTTTCTTTCTTGCTTTTCTATATCTTTTATGAGTGACCTACCGACAATGATCAAGGTTCCCGATACGTATAATGATTCAGGTTTTATTACTGTGTTATAATGTCTTGGTTTTGTTTTCTGAGATAATGATATTTTGTTGTATGCGTTCCAAGTGATTCGATATGCTTTCTGTAATTTAGTAATTCTCTCCTTACTTGCTTCACGATTTAATGAAGAATGTTGAATGATTTTTCCAAGGTATTTGAATTTATTTATTTGGGAAATTTGTCCAAATTTAGTCGTCATAGCTTTCCGGTCTGGACACCGAGAGGCTCCTTCCATGTACTGGTATTTTTCATATGGTATTAGAAGTCCTGTTTTGGCTGCAATTTAATGTAGGTTTTCGAGGGAGTGGATTGCTTTTTGCCTATTATTAGAAAGAATTGCCAGGTCATCTGCAAAGCTAGACACCGCACGTGAATTCTGTTTTTCAGTTGTCTACCAAGAGTTATTCCTTTAACTTCTTCTTCCCGTTTCTTATTACTTTTTTCTAGAGCAAGACTGAACAAGAGAGGTGCCAGTCCATCTCCTTCTCGAACTCCTGTTTTGACATCAAAAGGCTATATATTTCTCGTAATAATTTAACTTTGGAAATTAATATTATATTATAATAATATTATTATTATTATTATTAAATCGTATTAATGTTGATGTTCTACCTTGGAGGCATTTCACTGCATTAATTTACCTATATATAAAATAACATGCCCTGACTGACTGACTGACTGACTGACTGACTGACTGACTGACTGGCTGACTGACTAACTGACTGACTGACTGACGGATTAATCATCACCGAGCCAAAACTACTGGACATGCAGAAATGAAATTTCGAAGACACATTTATATTGCAATGCAGGTGCTCGCTAAGGGGGTGAAAAGGGGAGTGAATTTTAAAAATGGGTGTATCTCTATCTCAAAAACTTAACAGTTTAAAGACGTGAAAACTGGTATTGGAATCTTGTTTAGAAATAAGGGAACACGTTGTTTTCGGAAAAAATGTGAAACAGGGTTGATTACCTTTCATGAGGATTCTTAAATCTCAAAAACTGAAGATGCTACGGTCATAAAAATTATCATTTGGGATATCCTTTAAAAATAAAGGAAAATGCATATTTTGTTTTTGGAAAATCTACTTAGGAGGTGGTAAAAAGGAGTGAAAAAAATGTGATTAATTTTTAAAATGAGCATATCTACAATATATCTCAAAAGCGTAACATGTTACAGACGTGAAAAATGGCATTTGGAATCTCCTGTACAAGCAAAGGTACACGCATAATTTATTTTCTGAAAATCGACTTAAGGGGAACTGTTAAAGGGGGTGAAATAATAAAAGTATATCTACAGTATACGTATCTCAAAAACGTAGCATATTTACAGACGTTAAAATTGGTAGTTTTAAATTTGTTAAAAATAAAATAACAGGTATGTTTTTGTTTTCGGAAAAAGCAAGTAGGGGGGTTAACAAGACTGACAAAGGGGGTTGAATTACTTTTATTAAATACTGGTATTTCCAAAACTGAATATATTACAGACGTGACAGTTGGTATATGTAATCTCCTTTTAAAGAAAGAAGCACGCATTTTTAGTTTTCGGAAAATTTGCATAAGGGGGTTGCAAAAAGGACTGAATGAGGGATTGAATTCCTTTTATGAGGATACTTATACCTCAAAAAGAAGGTGTTACAGACATGAAAATTTGTATTTGGAATCTTCTTTAAAGAGGAAGAAACACCTTTTTTTCTTCGGAAAATTGAAGTAAGGGGTTTGTAAAATGGACTGAAAAAATTGAATTATTTTTATGAGGATCCTTGTATCTGGAAACTGAAGATGTTACAGACATGACAATTTGTATTTGGAATCTTCCTTAAAAGTAAAAAACACGTATTTTTTGTTTTCGGAAAATCCACTTAAGTGGGTGGGGTGGGTGAAAAGAAAGGAAGAAAGTACTGAATTCTTTTTAAAAGGATTCTATATCAAATACTGAAGATGTTCAGACGTGAATACTAGTATTTGGAATCTCCTTTAATAGTAAACGAACACGCATAATTTGTTTTGTGAAAATCCACTTAAGGAGAAGTGTTAAAAGGGGTGAAATTTTAAAAGTACCTTTAGTATATCTTAAAAGATAAACATATTACAGACATGAAAATTGGTATTTTAATATTTTAAAAAATAAATGTTCACGTATATTTTGTTTCGGAAAACACTTAAGTGGTAGGGGTTGTAGAAAGGACTGAAAACGTGGTTGAATTCCTTTTACGAGGATACTTACATCTCTAAAACTGAAGATCTTACACACAGGAAAATTTGTATTTTGAATCTCCTTTAAAATTAAACACGTATTCTTTTGTTTTCGGAAAATCCAGTAATGGGGGGGGGGATAAATAAATTGAAAAATGAGTTGAATTCCTTGTTTGAGGATACTTATATCTCGAAAACGAAGGATGTTACGGACGAGAAAATTGGTATTTGGAACATCCTTTAGAAATAAAGACGCACGTATTTTCGTGGCAGGGGAGGGAGGGGGTTTGGAATCGACTTAAGGGGGTGTAAAAAGAGTTGAATTCTTTTTATGAGGATACAAGTAAGAAAAAAGAAAAGCAAAGCCTTCTCTGAACAGGCCATGAAGGACCCGGGAGCGGTGGAAGGTAAAGGCTTCCACTATCCGTAACCTTGGCACTTGGTGGGGTAGAGTAGTTAGCTCTACGCCCGGCCAACTTTGCCCCCAGGAATTAACCTGGTACTCATTTTTGGTGTATTGAGTGAACGTTAGGGCCATGTGCACCTCCGGAAGTGGAAATCTCGTTTCTTGAATTTTACGACTTCCTGACGGGGAATCGAACCCACATCCTTCCGGGTGAAACGAGCACACCTTGCCTCCTCGGCCAGGTAGCCCCTATATACAAGTAAGAAGTTGACTTAAAGCAATAGACCTCTAGGGGGCTTTGACTTGGGGGGGGGGATGACAAAAATATGCATTTATGTGAAACCGTTTGAGTTATGGATTTAAAATTTCAAATGATGTCCTAGGTGTTAAATATCAGAAGGTTTAAACAAATTTAACCACTCGGGGAGTTAAATGGGTGTTAAGGTCCGAAAACAAATGTATTCAGTCCTTACTCCGAAATGGTTTGACGTATGAACACAAAATTCCAAATAGTGCTATATATTTTAAATCCTAGGTGTGAATTAGGAAACATGTTTTAACGTTCCACCCCTACAGTGTTAAATGAGGTTGGCTCATCCCTCCAAAACCGTTTGACGTAGAAAGTTGTAATTTTACGAGAAGGGTCTTCTTTTATAACCTAGGTGTAAAATATCGTATACTTAAAAACATATCTTAAAAATATTCAAAGTTTTACATTTTTGACAGTCCACTGTCAGCTGAGCCTGTAAAATACGCACTCAGTTCGTACATCAAACGGATTTTGGGGGAATGATTATTTATTTTCTGATCTAACACTGATTCGAAACCGATACGGCAGAATTTGAATGTTTAAAACTCTTTATTTAACTTCTAGGATGTAAAAGAGACCAACCTGTGAATTTTGGATTTTTACGTCGAATAGTAATGGAGGAATGAATACTTTATTAATGGGTGAATGTTTATAAATATTTATTAACATCTAGGGTGTAGAAAACCACCCCTCATAAAAAAAATTAAGATCGAGCCTGAAACGGTTTCTGAAGAATGGATATTGTGCTTTTGAGTGTCAACCGCCATCTGCACTACTGGAACTGACCACTTTCAACGTCCCATTACACGTACTGCGGTCGCATTTTATTTGAACATTCGAAATAAATTGAAACTTCTCAATTGTGACACAAATAAATTGCTTTTTATTCCTTTTGTGATGGAGAAATTTGACAGATTTTCCTTGCATCCTTCGGCAGTTTGTCCTTCCGACCCACGTTTTCATGGAGATATACTTGGGCTCCCACAGCTCACCGACAAAAAATCGCAGGTTCTGTGCAAGGCCTGTTCATTACATTATCTCTCAGTCTAGTTTCAATTAATTGTTTCGCGAGAGTTTTTCTGCTAAGCGCAGTTATTTCATTGAAGGATTGGTGATAACCCTCAGATGAAGGACACAACCATGTGCCAGCGCTGTGTATAGCGACTTGAAAAGTATTTGGCTCTCTCATCATGTCCGATATCAACACAATCCTTTTGTGGGCTATAATTTAAGATTTTCCCCTTCCCATATCGCCTTCAATGCCATCAAAAAGTACAGAAACAAATAAATATTACGAACACCAAAATAAAAAAATGCTCAGTCTGTCACTGACTTACACACTCGCGGTCCCCCGGACGTCGCTTTAACAATACCATAGATAACACAGCCCCTCCAACACTGCCTACCATGGTGACCGGCAGTAGGCCCTTTCTGTCATTCTATATGTATTTTGCCTTGTATATAATTGTTTTCCTATTTTGCTGTAATATCGTAATCATTGTATGTTGTTGATAGCGAAATGCTTAAGGACGAAGGCCATAAACAGAAGAAGAAAGATTTGCCTTCGCAAAAAGTTAATGATCACGAATATGACTTTCAATAAATGAAACTCATGTTATATCAAGGAGAACTGCAACTGTACGTCAAAAGACCATTTTAACTTGTATCCACGGCACCTTTCTCGACCAGGGCCTACAGTAACAACTAATGTGACATCACTGACGGTACACTTTCTATTTCAACACACACTATTTATACAAATCCACAGCCACAAGCATCTTTGGCGACCAGGGCCTACAGTAACAACTAATGTGACGTCACTGACGGTACACTTTCTATTTCAACACACACTATTTATACAAATCCACAGCCACAAGCATCTTTGGCGACCAAGGCCTACGTTAACAACTAATGTGACGTCACTGACGGTACACTTTCTATTTCAACATGCTCTATTTATAAAATTCCACATCCGTAGCATTTTTGTCGACCAAGGCCTACGTTAACAACTAATGTGACATCACTGACGGTACACTTTCTATTTCAACACACACTATTTATACAAATCCACAGCCACAAGCATCTTTGGCGACCAGGGCCTACAGTAACAACTAATGTGACGTCACTGACGGTACACTTTCTATTTCAACACACACTATTTATACAAATCCACAGCCACAAGCATCTTTGGCCACCAAGGCCTACGTTAACAACTAATGTGACGTCACTGACGGTACACTTTCTATTTCAACATGCTCTATTTATAAAATTCCACATCCGCAGCATCTTTGTCGACCAAGGCCTACAGTAACGACTACAACATTCAAGTGGGCGGTGATCTGGCTCACAGTAGCCCGTCGAGCTCTCAGTATGGTTCTGTGGAGGCAACGTAATGTCCGTTCCTTAAGCACCTGTGGTCTTCCTGTGCGGAAATTTACGCGGGTGGTAACATTCTCTCTGCGATATTGAAAATCCACCCTCGGCACTGTTGACATCGGAAACCCGAATTCGCGTGTAATCTCCGCAATGCGCCGCGCACCGATGATCATTTCACGTTCAAAGTCGATTAACTGGCGACGAGCTGCCACAACGCTCACGGGTCATACACGGCATATTTTCTAAGGGGACACCCCGTCCCGTGACGTTTGGACACTCAGTGTACAAAAAAAGGGATTATTCACAATAATTGTAAGATAATTACAAATTCATGTTTGATAGGCTTAATTAGACGCTGCTGAACCTCACCACTCAGTTGTTCATATTTAAAATTGGTTTCATATTTTAGCAACTACGGAACTACAGAGTTTCAGTCATAATAATTTATTCGATTACAACACTGAAAAATATACAAACAAAAGGAAATGAAAAATTGTTGGAATAATTTGAAAAATATCAAACAGCACAACTAATGATGCTGTTATTACCTTCGCACAAGGAGAGCTCGTTTGAAACTGAATTGAGTGATTGTTACTATACCAACTTCTTATTGGCATTATACATATTTGTCTAATAAATGTGTGATAAAAGTTATATGTTAGGCAAACGTTGTGCAAAATATGATCTCAGATGCCTTGCACATCAAGAAAGTATCATTTTCTAGCCCAAATATGATATTATGGTATCAATTTTCATTGCTGTAATTATTTTTAAATAAACTGGCACAGGCATTTTTTGAGAAGCGTGTAGCGATCTTGCGACAGACGCCAATGGCAAGCAATGTTTTTACATGTGCTGTGTTACATTACTGCTAGATGCAACCAAATGACCATTACCGTACGTACAGATTGTAAAACACACTATTTAGAGTGATTATACAAAACTGCCCTGACAATTCCCACTCAGAGTGACATTAGGCCCCATTTTCGACTACGGAGATCTTATATACAACAGTTTAAACAGCACACTCACTACGGTACCAAATTACAACGCATGCAGCTTCAATAAACCGAGACATTGCCATATCTCCCCTTATCTCAATGTTATCTTGGCTAAATTTAGAGGAGAGACGAAATCTGCACTCTGTGTCAGTTATCCATAGTGTTTATGGAGTGAAACACGGGTTTACTTGAGAGATGACCTTCAGTTCCTATCATCCAGAAATAGTCACCAAACAAGATCTTAAACGAGCTTCCTACCCATTACACTACTAATTACGGTGATTCATTCTCTCCGCTACTATCCACCTACCGTCTGAAATGACATTCCTAGTATTCAGCAGTTCAAAAGCATGTGTTGCAAACATTATTTACATATCAGAACATATCCTAAGAAAATTTACTTTCTTCATGTAAGTATTAGCCGTAGGAACTAAACGGTAAGCTTTTCTATTTAGTCTAGAAGTTACACAATTTTAGCATGTTGTAGAATAACACAAATTAAACAGTGTATTTTGATTTGGCATAATGGCAGGCTCTATGGCCAGAGCCACGCCAGAGAAAAAAATAAATAAATAAATAAATAAATAAATAAATAAATAAATAAATAAATAAATAAATAAATAAATAAATAAATAAATAAATAAATAAATAAATAAATAAATAAACAAATAAATAAATAAATAAATAAATAAATAAATAAGGCTAGACACACATTATTCATTTTCTTTTCGAGGTGTCTGCGGGGCTCCTTAAAGCCCTGGGCCGTTCGGCATTGCAGGCCTAACGTTAGGCCCCGCTACTGTACAAGTATGCCTGGACGAAGAACGGTAAAGTATTTATAAAGAAAGAAAGCCCGGTCATGAATATCAAGAGGAGTGCAGCCCTTCCTGAAAGCTACACCAGGCCCAGTCCATAAGGATCTGAACCAGCTTGCAGAAGGAAAAGAGTAATCAATTTTGAAGCACCAAGGCAACCAAAAATCACCGTCATCACAGTCAATTAACAACTGAAGCAGAACAACCAAGCAGCTAAAGAATCAACGCAAACCATACCATGCATTTTGAGGAGTCATACACAGACAGCCTACAAACTCAGTCGGTAGACTGCATCGATGACTTAAACATAAAAACCAGAAGTAGAGGTATGAATATCATTCTCTCAACATAGATGCATTTAAAACCAACTTTGATTAACTACTCTACCAATTAGATGAGATTACATTCTCAAAAGACATTTCTCTCAGCAATTGATATACGATGTATACATAATATGTATACATATACATTGCTCAGAATTTCAAAATAATGGTTTACTTTCTTGGTCGTGTTCACAGTGACAAGAAATGCTCCTTTTAATTTTCCGTCACTTTTGTCTGTCTGTCTGTCTGTCTGTCTGTCTGTCTGTCTGTCTGTCTGTCTGTCTGTCTGTCTGTCTGTCTGTCTGTCTGTCTGTCTGTCTGTCTGTCTGTCTGTATTGTGACCTATACAGGTCTCGGCTGAGTGAATATGGGCCAGTGCGTTACTGGGCTAGCTTTGTTGGCGTGGCGCGCGTGTCCTTGGCCAGGTGATAACCTGTTTCTGACTCGAAGGGGTAGCTGGCTGAGTTGAAAAAAATAACAAGAAAAGCGGGCGAGAGATGAAAATAGCCAGAATATGTTCGTCTGCAATCACATCGATTTATAATAAAGAAAATATTTATAATATCTTTGGTGGCGTGATATGCATAATTTAGAAGGTACCCATGAATGGTATTTGACTGGAACGTGTTAATAATGTCACGTGTGAATTATAAAAATTAATAACTGAATTTTTACGTGATTTCAATGGTATTTCGGCAGAAATTAAGGTGAAATTATTTAATCAAACCCCATAAGAATTCAGTACTTGAATTGACTTCACTTCCTACAACGAGTGCTACGCGACGATATTTAAGGCAAGTCATAAGAGTACAAGCTCTCACATGTTCATGGTTTACTCACTGCAGTTACTTCGTTCACATCGCTAGCTGGATTTCAACGCAGAACGTCAGTGGGGATACTATCATCTGGGATATTGGACTCATTCCTGTGTTCTACGCTTTCTTCGAATTGTACAAACTTACGACCTTAATCAGTGATACAAACAGACGTCGAAATAGCAGATAAATCTTAAATGTACGTTTTCTTTTCATCATAAATTGCAAGATTGTGCTCAGGATTTCTCTTAATTAATTTGGTACAAGTTTCAGCAATCTTCCGAGAGTGTAAACGTGGAAGAGGACCTCTACATTATCATCGCCAGAAGATGGAAGTTCGTGCCAGAGACTCCACACATTCCATCATGAGATTCTAAGCCCATAGACCAGCGTCGGCAGTGGGGAAATACAAGGACTTCAGCCTTAGAACGTGTGATTGAGGACCCTAGAACTTCGACATGAAGACAACAAAATAAGTTAAGTCGACAACGTCTTATTTATATCTGTTCTATGTAGCTCTTTATTTCTACCCTTAATCTTTCTTTAGATTTGGTCTATAATATCTAGTTGATTTATTTTTCATGGTGTTTCACTGGTTATTTCTTATATGTGAGATAGGACTTGTAGCTTAATTTGCATACTTGCTTGATTCATGACCACGTGTTGTTGAATTCGAAGATGATGGATCAGTTGAAGTTATCCATGTGTTATCAGAGCCATTCTTTCTCATTGTACGAATTTCATGATGATAGTGATTTAATCTGTGTTAGATGAATTTATCGAGGTAATATTTTCCCAATATTTTTAGCATTTTCATGATAAATTGGATTTTTACTCGTACCTCGTGGTTACGATAGCATGTCATCAGGATATTAATTCCGAATCGAGTGTATGGATTTATTTAGAGTACATGCGTTGTGGAATATGATGACTAATGGATTATTTAATCATCGAGACAAATTTAATGAGGGGGCCGATGACCTTCGAAGTTAGGCCCCTTTAAACAAGAAGCATCAATATCATCATCAAATTTAATGAGGATAAGACTTGTTTTGGGACGATAACAGGTTCTTATAATTTTCCTGACTACACATTGCGTGATAAGTGGTGATAAGTGGTTACGATGAGTTATTGTCGTTATTATGATGTACCGTACGTGTAATTTATGTGGAATTGGTACGCGCGATAGGAGTCTTTATGATATTGGATTTTCACGTGTTAATGTAGTGATATTTTTATACATGATGTTGATCACGGTATAATGGAAATACTTAATCTTCGAGATTATACGAGGTGTAGTTAATGTAGTAATGTCTTCTGATGATAAGGATAAGTCCATGTTGATCGGTGTACTCCATAATTCAGGATAATATCCTAATAATGCTCATGAAAGTCAGTAATTCTAAGTTTAAGGTACGTGTAAAACTTTATGAAGGACCCTAGGTCTGGAAAATAGATCCTCAATTGAATATCCTAATAATGTTACAGTTCGGAACCAGGCGAGCTCACTTTTCGATGTCATATTTCGTACTCACGTGGAGACTTTACCTTTTAATATTTTGAAACGAGCTAATGGGAGAGTGGTGATATTGATTAATACCCGAATGTGACGTGTAGATATTGTAGATATTTCTTTCTTTGGTATTTTTCCGTAGCTAGTCGTAGATTTAGAGATTTTCTAGTGTTAAGACATTTATTTTCTGTGCATTTGTGTTGTGGTGATGGGTGACACTTTGATGGTGTTAATTCATTGTGTGGACAGGATTTCCACGTTGAGGAAATATTTGTTTATTTATTTATTTTTCCGAGGAGTCATGATGCTAATTTTTGTTCGTATAATGACCAAGAGATAATACGTTTTGTTGTTAGTTCTCACGAGGAGATAAGTGGGAAGACGTGAACAGATATACTCGAAGTCTCGAATTAACTTTCAGAAAACAAAGGCAAATTCAAAGTTTCATTTAGATGTTAATAAAATTTTGATGAACAGAATTTCACTAATATTTTGTCAAAGTAGTAAACTTACTAATCTTGGATATTTTCTCTTATACATTTCATTAAAATTTAATGCATTTTTCCAGATTGTTCGTGGAATTCTACGCAAGAACTCATTTTTCAAATATATTAAATTTTAAATTATTAAATGAATATTTTCAAACAGAAAAAATAAAGTTATATTCAACACTCTGTTAGAGTAGTATGGAAACTAAGTTACGT
The DNA here is from genome assembly GCF_040414725.1 of Anabrus simplex. NCBI lineage: Eukaryota > Metazoa > Arthropoda > Insecta > Orthoptera > Tettigoniidae > Anabrus > Anabrus simplex. Next base: position 139,656,710 of record NC_090269.1, on the reverse strand, counting down.
GTACCATCCCATTTGTTAGTATTTTTTGTCATATCAAGATCAGTAGTAAATTAACGTAACGTAGCGATCATTTTTCATCATCATAGATGTCAGGATGGCAATTTTTTTATTTTATTTGAATAAAAGTGTGATATATTCTCTATACTTAAAACATTCTTATTTGCCGAACCTTATGTCAATCCTGCCACTTGCATTTAGTAAGTCAGCAGCCCTGTCGAACTGAGCACCCCTGGGGTGTCTCTTGTACACCGGCAGACCTAGTACGGGGACAGTATGTATGTATGTATGTATGTATGTATGTATGTATGTATGTATGTATGTATGTATGTACTGACATCACGAGAGAAGAGAATTTACTGAAAATCGGTATGTAAAGTCGCGGAATAAGGCACTACAATCTAGGCTATAAATAACTTTATTCACGCTGAGTAAAATCGTAGTACAGGGCAAAGCCTAAAATTAAATTCTCAAATATTTATGTTTATAGTAGTCCTATCGATAAATACTACATAACTAAAGTTATATAGAGTTAAATTTCCGCTTGTTTTTATCTTGTACTCTTTCCCCGTACAGTAACAGGAACGTCTGTACTTAAGCTTTATCGAAGAGCATGGGTCGACGCCAGGGCGCGTACGGTCCATGCTAGCAATCACAGAGAGAAGGGTATTTGAATTTTGAAATTTTTAAGTTTAAGTCTTTTTTTATTCAAGTTAGACAAGAAACATATCACCTTTTACAGATGTGAAGAATGGATTTAAGAAAGTCCAAACAGTGGTTGGAAGCGACGCTGTCTCTGGCGTCGGCGATATCCCACGTCGCCGGACTCCATCCCCCTCACCATGCATCACCCCTCAGCACCATGGCACCACGTTATCCCACGGCGGTTGACAGGTCTTGAAGGTTCGAAGAGGATCGGGATCGAACCCGAGAGTCTGACGCCTAATGATCGATTACGTGCAATGTGGAATTATTGATTTAGCATTTAATTACATTTCGGTCCCGTGAAGGAAGTAAGGAAGTGTATAGGCATAGCACAGAATGTCAATGAGATCTGATACGACACTTCTTTACTGCACTGCACAAATTGGCGAATTACTACCTTCACTGAATATTACTACTCAACACAGTTCGTAGAATTCACAAGTTCGACAGTTCATAACGAAAGAAGAAGATTAACACAGTTCAACATAAATGAAATTATTGTCGTTCGATGCACTATTCTAGTACGCCAAGCCTACTTAGCGAACTCAGTTCAAAAACCTCGAGTCTATTCTGTCACTGAGGCGAAGTTACATGAATATAAACTATGTTATTAAAGCACAATTTTTTCGAAATTAATTCTTTCACTAGGGCACAGTTTTATGAAAATTAATTCTGTTATTAAAGCATAATTTTTATGAAGGCACAGTCTCATATAAATTAAAGGCATGATTATAACGTGATCAGCATGGTTCGAAGGAAAGAAATTAACACTGTCCACTAAATAAACGACACGGTCTTTATAAATTATTATGATACAGTATGATGCACAGATACTGATTTAGGCTAACTGAACTAGCTCGTTTTATACCCGTAGTCCGGGCATCGTGGCTCCTGATTCGTTAATCTTCTACTTTCGCTGTGACGTTCCTGTTTCAGTACCGACTATGATAATATAATTATTCATGCATTTAGACTTTTGTTACTGAGTCCATATAAACGCGAATCATTGCTAACATGGAAATATTTTTTATCGTGTTAACTGGCGATTTTTTCATGATTGTCTTAAGGTGTAAAACTAAGTGTTCATCGGTCCGTATCGACAAGGAAAAATGTGACAATAATTATAAAAAACGAGAAAAATCGAGAAGGAGCGGTCGCTTGGGGAATAAGACTAGAGCGTGTCATGAAGGAAGGACTCGCTCACATTAGATGCCCTAATATCCCAGAGTCGGAAGAAAACTGAATGTGATGGCCTGAAATATCGAGAGCTCATAAAACTGATGCACAATAACATTACACTGACCATTGTTGTGATGTGATTTCTCACCTCTGTTGCCACTCATCTCCGATAGATGGAATTACTGCTGCGTCCCGAGTGAATCGGCATGCCTGAATATTGGCGGGAAGTATCTTTGCACATTGTATATGATTGTCCACTCGACGACGGGTACTGAAGATGGTACCTTTTAAAAACCACCAAATTTTGGTTAATATTTTGCTCCACTTGTTAATTCAACTCATGAGGGTTTTAAACATACATTCATTCAAACATTTTTCGTAAGATATCTGTGATACATACACTGCTATCCTCAAATGCAAGGATCATATGTATCAAATATATAATTATGTAATGATTCATACTCCATTATAGCACCCTACAGATCCTTATCTACAAAACATGATAAGACGATTATATATATCCCCCGAATAAACACGCGATAATCGATATCTGTATCTGAATACATCGTATAACTAATCTGGTAAAGACTAAATTAACGCAATGTGCAAAAGCGGATTCCTTCACTACATAAATATTCCCACAAGCATAACAATTCACACCAAAACATGTATAGATCATATTTATTTAAAAGCTCTCTGTAGCAGTATTGAGAACTCGCATCAGTAAGCCTGATCCAGTATTTCTCTTAATTTACGAGACAGAGGAAAGATAATCAATATTGAATGACGCGCTGGTGTCCACCATCCAATAAGCAAAGTTTTAAAAAGAACGAAAAGATGAACACTGGATTACGAGAATACAAGAAGCCGATGTGAATGTGGCCGCAGGCAAATATATTTATCATGATCATAAAATATATTTATTATTATTATATTTATTTATATATAATACTAGCATATGTACCCGTCCTTCGCATGGAAATTGGTAATAGATTCAGGTTCCTTTATGAATTTATGTGAAGTTATATGCCTGTAATACAGCATGTTAAGCAACATGCCCAAAGGATGGGGTAAGCTGCTAAAGCCTTGGGATATTACCGGAGAGGGCGCTGGAGGGTCAGGTGTTTCGAAAGCGGCATTACTAATAAAAATAGTGGAGGATGTTGTGGATTGCCTACAGTATTGGCTATCTGTTCAGATGGGGCAGAAGCTTGTTGTTGCTGAGCAGGTTCCTCACTATCAGAAGACTTATTCGGGTCCTCTTACGTACTCATAGTTAATGGAGCAACACAGTCACTCTTCCCAGTAACAAACCCAGGTAACAACTGGTTCACCTTACTGGACAGCTCGGAAATATGTTGACAAAAGGAATGTTCTTCACTAAGCTTAAGAGACAACAGATACCCCACTCTATTACAAAAATGAAACATACTAGCCTGGGCACGTTTAACTTGGATACCGGAGGGCTCACCTCCATAAAAGAAACTCACAACAAATGCAATGTAAGCAGTATTTTTGGTGATCGCGGATAAAGTCTCACCAACTTCCTTCTCTCCACAAACAGGAATACAAATAGGTAACTCTAAAGAATCTTTGAGTCTAGACGCATCTGTCGCAACCATGCCACCAGACTGAAACTTTCTAATAGCTAATTCATAAATGATCTCTTCCTTGCGCAAATAGAAATGCGCAAGAACCTATCTAGGGCCAGACGTAATGAAATAAACGTTGAAAAACGTTTGAAAAATCGGAAAATCGAAAAAAATCTAGTGTTCAAATCCAAATGTTTGAAAATACCGTCGAAAGGGGCTTTGTACAGGCCCATTCAACCACGTTGTGCTACCACTTGTTAAGACAATACCGTGGCTCGCAGTGGGATGAGAAGCGTGAAAGTTGAATGGCTGGACAAGAAATTAACTAGAGCAGAATTGACACAACACTTTTTAGGTTTTATTTCTATCCTTTTTTTCTAGTTTAGAATTTGCAAAATAGAAAATCTGATTAAGTAACAACAATATTAATGAGCTGGTGACCTCTAACAATATAGGGGACTTGAAGTCCAAACGTCAGGTACAGAACTTGAGATAATTATCAATTTGTTGAGTTATATAGGAAAGAGCCTTATTGCTCTTGACAGGAACAATATTCTACAATAGCATCTTTTGCTCAGATCATTTACACAACACAGGGATCTGCGCTCCAAGTATACCAGAGTCCCCCCTCGCAAAGGGATTAGTTTATTATTGCGCACTTCAACTCCGCTTTATAACCTATCATTGGCCACAGTTAGAGTATTTGTTCACTGCTGCCCCGATGTGAACTTATCTATTGCTCAACAGTTATCCAGTTCACTGTTCTCAAAGGGAACTAACAACAGAAGCAATTACCGAATAAACAGGGGCATGATTGCCCATACTAAATGGCAAGGAAAGGGTTTTTAACAAGGCAAAAACAAAATGCAAGGAGGCAAATCCCCTGAATTCCTTCTAGAAATAATAAAAAATGCTAATTGGGCTCATGGCTCAAAGATACGGAAGCTAGTCCTATACTACACCAGGGTCACTGAATGAGAAACGTCAATGTCAAATGCGTTTTCTGAAATTTAGAGGTTTTAAAACTTTAGTAACCCCATGCCAAGTTAGATGGGAACCAACGGAGGGTAATCAATATTTTCTCCCTTACATTACATATTTCCCAGTAGGGAATAGAACAGAGTTCACAGGCTTCCAAAAACTTCTACATTGAAATCACCAAATTTAGAAATTTATATTAAATTAAACAGGTTGAAACCTTCCCCTCAAGCTATCTGCAGGAGCTATTACTTATCTATGAACATTCTGCCCCTACCTAGAGTGGCTGGGCCTTCCTCACGCAGGCCGCGCCCCTGCCTCCCTGCACTCAAATTACTGGAACAATTAAGACAATACGGCTCAAAGCGCCCTGCTTTTATAGTACTTTCAGGGGAAGTTTCCAGAACTCTTTACTGAGGGGCTGGTTTTAATTGGCTTAAGAGGATACATTAAAAATCTGATAGGTTGATTACAATTAAAGGGGACCAGAAGAAATGTTGACAACTTCGGTACATAAAAATACAATCCTAAGAACCAGGTTAACAAACAACAAAAATACAAATTTCTTTATAAAATCATTAGAGTTTATCCTGTTAGAGGGAGCAATTAAACCTATGGTAGAGACATCTAACAGTTGAAGACCAAAGGATCTTGTAGTAGACCAGTTCAAGTTTGTTTAGATAGATGGCCTTAGAGAAAGCGCGAAGTTTAACCGGCAGGGGAAGATGTACCACCAGTACTCAAAACCCGATCGTTGGCTGCAAGAATAAACCAGATACTCACGTTTCATAATATCTGTATTTAAAAGTTTTCTTTCAAACAGCACTTTTGTCAGAATTCGCTAATTATCTTGATACATTTTTATAGAATTACAGAAAGTATCCTGATTCTGTTTCACTCCACTTTTAGCATAGTAGTCCCTGATAATATTATTCATAAACCAAAAATAATGGCAATCGTATGGTTTAAAATGTCTTCTCTTGGAACTACATCATCTTCACAATTCTCACTTACAGTTCCAAGAGCAGACCAAAGAAACGCAACTAAAACTGTGCGTACACTCATGAAATTTTTCTGTGCCGTTACCATAAATTTTATTTTCGTCATTGCATGAAATGAATTTGTTTTAGTTTTAGTTTGGATGCTATGGAAAAATAAGCCTAAATATTGTGTCTGGGACACAATTCACGTTCTCGCTTCTTATTATCTTCTGCTAATCTGCGACAATTTGCGCCACTTACCGTAATCGTTTTCGACCACCCTTGTTGTGTACGTAACATGAAGAAATCTTCACAAAACTCTCAAAAAATGAATAAAAATGGCCTTCACTTTCATGGACTTCTCCGAAAGTCTTGGTATTATGGGAAATTAGCGCACTTCCCGTTGCGATGTAAGATCTGGGCCTTTTATCATCTGACCATCGTAGCGACCGGTCCCCTCGTGGGAAAACCTGGTCTCAAGGTAAGCACTGTTTCTACGTTTATTCCGGATTTCAGCTTCATTCAAACGTAATAATTTCTTTTTCTTACACAGGAGTTTATCCTCGAGATTCACGTCCACAATCTACATTTAATGTTATTTTCTCCAATAAAAGTATCTTTATTTTTACTGACACACAGATAAATGTTCGAGAAAAGTCTTTTGCTTACGCAACAGGAAGCGTACTTCCAGAACTGCACATGAAGGTACACACCGTTTCACAAATTTTGACAACAAAATAATACAAAAATATTAAATTCACAGAAAAATGATAATTTAGATACAACTTATAGAAAGAGTTTCTAAAACAGAATTCACTCATGTCCAATATTTTTGTTATTGACTCAGATTTTCTATTTTTAAATTTTTAAACTTGAAAGAAAAGGAAAGAAATATAACTTTAAAATGTGTTGTGTTAAGTTCTGCTCTTGTTAATTTTTGTCCACCGATTAAATCCCATGCTTCTCATCCCACTGCGAACCCCGATACTGCCTAAACAAATGGTAGCACAGCGTGATTGAATGGGACTGGACAAAGCCCCTTTTGACGGTATTATCTAAAATTTGGATTTTTCGGTTGTCCGATTTTTCAAATTTTTTCAAAATTTATTTCATGATGTCTGGCTCTAGAGAGGTTCTTGCTCCTTGCTATTTGCGCAAGGAAGAGATCATTTATGAATTAGCTATTAGAAAGGTTCAGTCTGGTGGCATGGTTGCGATAGATGCGTCTAGACTCAAAGATTTTTTAGAGTTACCTTTTTGTATTCCTGTTTGTAAAGAGAAGGAAGTTCGTGAGGCCTTATCCACGATCACCACCAATATTGCTTATCCTGCATCTGCAGTGAGGTTTTTTTTTATGGAGGTGAGCCCTCTGGTAACCACGTTAAACGTGTTTAGAGCAGTCGGTTTCATTTATATTACACAGTGGGGCATCTGTTGTCTTTTAAGCATAGTGAAGAACATTCCTTGTGTCAACATATTTCCGAGCTGTCCGGTGAGGTGAACCAGTTGTTACCTGGGTTTGTTACTGGCAAGAGTGACTATGTTGCCCCATTAACTATGAGTACGGTGTTCCCAAGCGGTCACCCATCCAAGTACTGACCACGCCCAATGTTGCTTAACTGCGGTGATCGGACGAGAACCGGTGTATTCAACATGGTATGGCCGTTGGCAACTATGAGTACGGAAGAGGACCCGAATAAGTCTTCTGTTAGTGGGGAATCTGTTGAGCAACAACGGTCTTCTGCCCCATCTGAAGAGATAGCCAATACTGTAGGCAATCAACAGCATTTTACACCATTTTTTGATTAGTAATGCCGCTTTCGAACGACCTCACCCTCCGGTAATATCCCCAGGATTTATCAGTTCACCCCGACCTTAGCATGTTGCTTAACACGCTGTATTAAATGTTTGAATACAGGCATGCAACTCGCATAAATTCATAAAGGAATCGTGAATCTATTACCAGTTTCCGTGCGAAGTACGGGTACATATGCTAGTCTTCAATATATTTTATGATCATGATAAATTTGCCTGTGGCCACATCGTAATCCAGTGTTAAACTTCTTGTTCTTTTTAAAATTTTTCTTATTGGCTGCTGAACACTTGCGCGCCATTCCATATTGATTCTCTTCCCTTTGTCTCGTAAACTAGGAGAAATACTGTATAGTGCTTACTGATGCAGAGTGGGTGTGCAATTAAGTGATCTATACATGTTTTGGAGTGAAATGTTATGTTTTTGGGAATATTAATATAATGAAGGAATGTAGTTTTGCACATTACGTTAGTTTAGTATTTACGACATTAGTTACACAGCGTATTCAGATACATATGTCTATTATTGCGTGTTTATTCGGGGGATATGTATAGTCGTCTTATCTAATTTTGTACATGAGGATCTGTAGATTGCTAAAATGGGGTGTGAATCATACATAATTATATATTTGATACATATGGTCCTTTCATTTGAGGATAGCAGTGTATGTATCACAGATATCTTATCGTAAATGTTTGAATGAATGTAGGTTTAAAACCCTCATGAGTTAAATTAACAAGTGGAGCAAATTGTTAATTAGAATTTGGTGGTTTTTAAAATGTACCATCTTCAGTACCCGTCGTCGAGTAGACAATCATATACAATGTACAAAGCAACTTCCCGCCAATATTCAGGCATGCCGTTTCACTCGGGACGCAGCAGTAATGCTATCTATCGGAGATGAGCGGAAGAGACAAATCACATCACAACAAAAATGTAATGTTATTGTGCATCAGTTTTATGAGCTCTCGATATTTCAGGTCATCACATTCAGTTTTCTTCCGACTCTGGGATATTATGGCATCCAATGTGAGGGAGTCCTTCCTTCAAGACTCCCTCTTGTCTTATTCACCAAGCGACCGCTCCTTCACGACTTTTTCTAATTTTTTATAATGATTGTCATATTTTCCTTGTCGATACGGACCGATGAACACACAGCTTTACACATTAAGGCAAACATGAAAAGAAATCGCCAGTTAACGTGATTAAAAGTTATTTCCATGTTAGCAATGCTTGGCGTTTATGTGGACAAAGCAACAAAAGTCTAAATTCATGAACTCTATTATCATAGTCGGTTATGAAACGGGAATGTCACAGCAAAAGTAGAAGATTGACGAATCAGAAGCCACGATGCTCGGACTGCGGGTATAAAAGTAGCTAAACAGATTTCACACTGAGAACCAGTCGTGGTGTAAACATGAGCACGTGATTGCGTGAACGTTTATTGGTTTGTGCTGCCGCGGGATTCCTACGCGGACAGATAAAACTAGTTCGTAAGCCACATCATGGCTAATGCGATCCTACACGCAAAATGTCCGAAATGTAATTCTTCGAATAATTTAAGTCAGAAATATATACAAAAAACTATTTGTATTGATTGTTTTTCAATATTAACAAGCATTTCGAATTCAGGAGCGCCTGGGTGTATGCACTCATGCTTGACCCGCCATTTCCTAAGCTGTGAGGTAGGGAAGCGAGCAGATACAGTGAGTTAGACATTAGTTGCTCTTGTGCAATACCCATTGCCGAGTTGAATTCATTAAGCATCGCAAAGTGACGAAAAGACAATTGTATTGTATGTGTTTCATAAATGTTGTGAAAATACCAGGCTTTAGCTTTAAAGGATATTGCGATATTGATATCCGAGTTCACTGGTCTTTCGGAGTGGAAAATTCCGCGCGCAGCGAACGGCTGCACCAAAGATTCTTAACAACACCACCGGAAAAATCGATGAAGCGCCGACTAGGAAGGAGTCCATCCTTTATCATATTCTGATGGGGTAAAATACTGCACTTTTTATTGTTAAAGATTGTCTTTTCTATGCTATAAGTTCCCCTCTAGAATTGTATTTTATTGACATATTAAATGTTGTCATTGATTTGTATTTACGTTTCCAGATCAAATCTAATTTTCTTTTCTGATACGGTAAATATCCAGATATCATTTGCCATTCCACTGTTGATTATTTGTAGCGGACAGTGATTATAATTTGTCTCGTAATCCGCATCACAACTGTGTGTCAACTACATGTTGACATCAGTGGTATCTGGCAACAGTCTGTGCAGAACTAACTCTGATGTAATCGCCGCAATTAAGTGATGTAACAACAGTTCCAAGACAACCCACGTTCTTCCTGCCATGCGCTCGGGAGTAGACCAGTGATTCTCCAATCAGAGTTCAGAAGGCGGGTGGATATATACACAATATTCTTTCTTTACATATGGTTCGGGTCTCTCGGTGATGGCAGAATAGTTGAGTTAGCTTAAATCAGTGTCTGTGTGTATTTCCGGTTGCCAAGGTGTGCGGGCCAGCTGTGGAAGATATCGGTTAGAGATCGTTACTGTGTTCGGCAGACTGCCAATGGTAGTTGTGTTTACGGAAAGTACAAGTGTTCGCGTCTATTGAGGTACAAAATTCTAAGTGTAGGAAGTGGAAACTTTGAACTCTATTTTTTGCGAGATAGGAAGTGATGCAATATTTTGAGTCGTCAACAGCTGATAGACTTGTGTATTAAAACTTTGAACAGTTCGAGTAATTAACTTTCTTGAAAACAGGACTAGAGTCTCGGAGTGAATAATCATAAATTATCAACTTGCATAAATTGGGCGAACTCACCACATAATAGTTTATCGTCGTATTATTGTACATATTCAGGGAACTGATAGTTCAGTTACAAATGAGACCATTTGACTCATATCAATCTTTTGCAACGAACAGTGTCATAATAATTTCTGATCCGGGAGATAGTAGGTTCGAATCCCACTATCGGCAGCCCTGAAGATGGTTTTCCGTGGTTTCCCATTTTCACACCAGGCAAATGCTGGGGCTGTACCTTAATTAAGGCCACGGCCGCTTCCTTCCACCTCCTAGGCCTTTCCTATCCCATCGTCGCCATAAGACCTATCTGAGTCGGTGCGACGTAAAGCCCCTAGCAAAAAAAAATAATTTCTGAAGACTGTGTCGTTTATTTGGTGGACAGTGTTAATTTTTTTCCTTCGAACTATGCTGATCACGTTATAATCATGTCTTTTATTTTCATGAGACAGTGCCTTAGTGACAGAATAACTTGAGGTTTTTGAACTGTGTTCGCTAATTAGGCTTTGCGCACTAGAACGGTGCATCGAACGACAATCATTTAATTTATGATCAACGGTGTTAATCTCCTACTTTCGTTATGAACAGCCGAACTTGTGAATTCTAAGAACTGTGTTGAGTAGTAATATTCAGTGAAGGTACTAATTCGCAAAACGTGTTGCACCAGATCTCATTGCATTCTGTGCGCTTCCTATAGACTTCTTTACTCCCTTCATGAGACCGAAGTGTAATTCAATGCTAAATTAACAATTCCACATTGCACGTAATCGATCATCAGGCGTCAGACTCTCGGGTTCAATCCCGATCCTCGTCGGACCTTCAAAACCTGTCAACCGTCGTGGGATAACGTGTTGCCATGGTTCTGAGGAGTCATACAGACTCAAAGATACTTTAGTGTAACCTATTTGTATTCCTGTTTATGGAGGGAAGATTGTTGGTGAGGCTTTATCCACGATCACCACCTTTATTGCTTATCTTGCATATGCTGTGATTTTGACCATGTTAAACGTGTTCAGACAAGTCTGTTACACTTTTGTAATAGAGTGGGGGATCTTTCGTTCCTTAAGCTTAGTGAGGAACATTCAAGTATGGCTGACTCCTTGTATCAACACATTTCCGAGCTGTCCAGTCAGGTGAACCAGTTGTTACTGGGAATAGTGACTGTGTTGCTCCATTAACTATGAGGACCCGAATAAGTCTTCTGATAGTAGGGAATCTGTTGACCAACAACAACGTTCTGCCCCATATGAGCAGATAGACGGTACTGTAGGCAATCCACAGCATTTTCCACCCTTTTTTTATTTAGTAATGCCACCTCGAACCACCTCACCTTCCAGCGCATTCTCCGGTAAGTTCCTAAGGCTTTAGCAGCTTACCCCGTCCTTAGGCATGTTGTTTAACATGCCGTATTAAATGTTTGAACACAGGCATGGGACTGTGCATACATTCGTAAAGGAATCGTGAATCTATTATACAATTCCTGCGAAGTACGGGTACATATGCTAGTGTTCAATATATTTTATGATCTTGATAAATTTGCCTGTGACCACATTCACATCAGCTTCTTGTATTCGCGTAATCCACTGTTCATCTTTTTTTCTTTTTTAAAATTTTTCTTATTGGCTGCTGAACACTTGCACGCCATTCAATATTGATTCTCTTCCCTTTGCTCGTAAACGAATATAAATACTGCATCGTGTTTTACTGATGCAGAGTGGGTGTACAATAAATGTGATCTATACATGTTTTGGAGTGAATTCTTATGCTTGTGGGAATATTTATATAATGAAGGAATCCAGTTTCGCACATTACGCTACTTTAGTATTTACCAAATTAGCTATACGGTGTATCGAGATGCATATGTCTATTATCGCGTGTTTGTTCGGGGGATGTGTATGATTGTCTTATCAAGTTTTGTAGATGAGGATCTGTAGAGTGCTAAAATGGAGTATGAATCATTACATAATTATATATTTGATACGTATGGTCCTTGCATTTGTGGATAGCAGTGTATGTATCACAGATATCTTACCGTAAATGAGTTGAATTAACAAGTGGAGCAAATTGTTAATTAAAATTTGGTGGTTTTTAAAAGGTACCATGGGCGAGTTGGCCGTGTGCGTAGAGGCGCGCGGCTGTGAGCTTGCTTCTGGGAGATCGTGGGCTCGAGCCCCACGGTCGGCAGCCCTGAAGATGGTTTTCCGTGGTTTCCCATTTTCACACCAGACAAATGCTGGGGCTGTACCTTAATTAAGGCCACGGCCGCTTCCTTCCAACTCCTAGGCCTTTCCTGTCCCATCGTCGCCATAAGACCTATCTGTGTCGGTGCGACGTAAAGCAACTAGCAAAAAAAAAAAAAAAAAAGGTACCATCGGCAGTACCCGTCGTCGAGTAAACAATCATATGCAATGTGCAAAGCTACTTCCCAGCAATATTCAGGCATGCCGTTTCACTCGGGACGCAGCAGTAATACCATCTATCGGAGATGAGCCGAAGAGACAAATCACATCATAACAAAAATGTAATGTTATTGTGCATCAGTTTTATGAGCTCTCGATATTTCAGGCCATCACATTTAATTTTCCTCCGACTCTGGGATATTAGGGCATCTAATGTGAGGGAGTCTTTCCTTCATGACTCGCTCTTGTCTTATTCTCCAAGCGACCGCTCCTTCACGATGTTTTCTCACTTTTTATAATCATTGTCACTTTTTCCTTGTCGATACGGACCGATGAACACACAGTTTTACACACTAAGGCAAAATGAAAAGAAATCGCCAGTTAACGTGATCATAAGTTATTTCCATGCTTGGGGTTTATGTGGACAAAGTAACAAAAATCTAGATTCATGAATTCTATTATCATAGTCGGTTCTGAAACGGGAATGTCACAGCGAAAGTAGAAGATTGACGAATCAGGAGCCACGATGCCCGGACTACGGGTATAGAAGGAGCTAAACAGAGTTCACCCAGATAACCAGTCGTGGTGTAAAGATGAGCACGTATTTGCGTTAACGTTTCTTGGTTTGTGCTGCTGTGGCCCGCCTACACGGACAGATAAAACTAGTTTGGTAGCCACATCATGGCTAATGCGATCCTACACGCATAATGTCCGAAATGTAATTCCTCAATTAATTTAAGTCAGAAATATATACAAAAAACTATTTGTATTCATTCTTTTTTCAAAGTAAACAAGGATTTCAAATTAAAGAGCGTCAGGGACGCATGCGCTCATGATTGACCCGCCTTAGTAGCATAATTTATTTGGTAAAATCTGGGGTTTAATAACAGAATTTATTTTCATGAGAATGTGCCTTAGTGACAGAATAACTTGAGGTTTTTGAACTGTGTTCGCTAAGTAGGCTTTGCGCACTAGAACGGTGCATCGAGCGACAAAGGGTACAGATCTCTGCACATGGTTATGTGGGTGTTTAGGGGTTGTAGTAAGGATGTAAAAGAGAGGGCATATAAGTCTCTGATAAGACCCCAACTAGAGTATGGTTCCAGTGCATGGGACCCTCACCAGGATTACCTGACTCAAGAACTGGAAAAAATTCAAAGAAAAGCAGCTCGATTTGTTCTGGGTAATTTCTGACAAAAGAGTAGCGTTACAAAAATGTTGCAAAGTTTGGGTTGGAAAGAATTAAGAGAAAGAAGAAGAGCTGCTCGACTAAGTGGTATGTTCCGAGCTGTCAGCGGAGAGACGGCGTGGAATGACATTAGTAGACGAATAAGTTTGAATGGCGTTTATAAAAGTAGGAAAGATCACAATATGAAGATAAAGTTGGAATTCAAGAGGACAAACTGGGGCAAATATTCTTTTATGGGAAGGGGAGTTAGGGATTGGAATAACTTACCAAGGGAGACGTTCAATAAATTTCCAATTTCTTTGAAATCATTTAGGAAAAGGCTAGGAAAGCAACAGATAGGGAATCTGCCACCTGGGCGACTGTCCTGAATGCAGATCAGTATTGATTGATTGATTGATTGATTGATTGATTGATTGATTGATTGATTGATTGATTGATTGATTGATTGACAATCATTTAATTTATGTTCAACAGTGTTAATCTCCTACTTTCGTTATGAACTGTCGAACTTGTAAATTCTACGAACTGTGTTGAGTAGTAATATTCAGTGAAGGTACTAATTCGCAAAACGTGTCGCACCTGATCTCATTGCATTCTGTGCGCTTCCTATAGACTTCTTTACTCCCTTCATGCGACCGAAGTGTAATTAAATGCTATAATAATTTTAATTTCGTTTGGCTATTTCTAGCCGAGTGCAGCCCTTGTAAGGGAGACCCATGAGGGTGGGCGGCATCTGCCATGTGTAGGTAACTGCGTGTAATTGTGATGGAGGATAGTGTTATGTGTGGTGTGAGACTTGCAGGGATGTTGAGGACTGCATAAACACCCAGCCCCCGGGCCATTGGAATTAACCAATGAAGGTTAAAATCCCTGACCCGGCCGGGAATCGAACCCGGGACCCTCTGAACCGAAAGCCAGTACGCTGACCGTTCAGCCAACGAATCGGACTAATTAAATGCTAAATCAATAATTCCACATTGCACGTAATCGATCATCAGGCGTTCAATCCCGATCCCCGTCGGACCTTCAAAACCTGTCAACCGTCGTGCGATAACGTGTTGCCATAGTACTGAGGGGTGATGCAGACTCAAAGATACTTTAGTGTAACCTATTTGTGTTCCTGTTTATGGAGGGAGAAGGTTGGTGAGGCTTTATCGACGATCACCACCAATATTGCTTATCTTGCACCTGCTATGAGTTTTTGACAATGTTAAGCGTGTTCAGACCAGTCTGTTACATTTTTGTAATAAAGTGGGGATCTATTGTCTCTTAAGCTTAGTGAAGAACATTCTAGTATGACTGACTCCTTGTGTCACCGTAGTTCCGAGCTGTCCAGTCAGGTGAACCTGTTGTTACTGGGAATAGTGACTGTGTTGCTCCATTAACTATGAGTACGGAAGTGGACATGAATATGTTTTCTGATAGCGACTTATATGTTGAGCAACAACAGTCTTCTGCCGCATCTGAACAGATAGCCGATACTGTAGGCAATCCACAGCATCTTCCACCGTTTCTTTAATGGTAATGCCGCTTTCGAACCACCTCACCCTCCGGCGCCCTCTCCGGTAATATCCGCAGGCTTTATCAGCTTACCACGTCCTTAGGCATGTTGCTTAACATGCCGTATTAAGTGTTTGAATACAGGTATATAACTTTGCATAAATTCATAAAGGAATCGTGAATATTTTACCAAATTCCATGCGAAGTACGGGTACATATTCTAGTCTTCAATGTATTTTATGATCGTGATAAATTTGCCTGTGGCCTCATTCACATTGCTTCTTGTGCTCTCGTAATCCAGTGTTCATCCTTTTGTTCCTTTTTACATTTATCTTATTGGGAGGTTCAATATTGATTCTCTTTCCTTTGTCTCGTAAACTAAGAGAAATACTGGATCGTGCTTACTGATTAGAGTTCTCAATAGTGCTACAAAGGAGATTTATAATAAATGTTATCTATACATGTTTTGGTGTGGATTGTTATGCTTGTGGGAATATTAATATAGTAAAGAATCCAGTTTTGCACATTACGTTTTTTTAATCCTTACCAGATTAGTTATATGGCGTATTCAGATACCGATGTCTATTATCGCGTGTTTAGTCGGGGGAAATGTATGATCGTCTTATCATGTTTTGTAGATAAGGATCTGTAGAGTGCTATAATGGAGTATGAATCATTACATAATATATATATTTGATACATATGATACTTGCATTTGAGGATAGCAGTGTATGTACCACAGATATCTTATCGTAAATGTTTGAATGAATGTAAGTTTAAAACCCTCATGAGTTGAATTAACAAGTGGAGCAAATTGTTAATTAAAATTTGGTGGTTTTTAAAAGGTATCATCGGCAGTACCCGTCGTCGAGTAGACAATCATATGCAATGTGCAAAGCTACTTCCCAGCAATATTCAGGCATCCCGTTTCACTCGGGACCCAGCAGTAATCCCATCTATCGGAGATGAGTGGCAACAAAAGGGAGAAATTACATCACAACAATGGTCAATGTAATGTTAGTATGCATCAGTTTTGGAAGCTTTCGATATTGTAGACCATCACATTTAATTTTCTTCCGACTCTGGGATATGAGGTCATCTAATGTGAGGGAGTTCCTCCTTCCTTCCTTCCTTCCTTCCTTCCTTCCTTCCTTCCTTCCTTCCTTCATGAATACACCTTGTCTTAATCATCTAGCGACCGCTCCTTTACGATTTTTTCTCATTTTTGATAATCATTGTCACATTTTGTCTTGTCGATACGGACCGATGAACACACAGTTTTACACCTTAAGGCAATCATGAAAAGGAATCACCAGTTAACGTGATTTAAAGTTATTTCCATGTTAGCAATGCTTGGCGTTTATGTGGACAAAGCAACAAAAGTCTAAATTCATGAACTCTATTATCATAGTCGGTTATGAAACGGGAATGTCACAGCAAAAGTAGAAGATTGACGAATCAGAAGCCACGATGCTCGGACTACGGGTATGAAAGTAGCTAAACAGATTTCACACTGAGAACCAGTCGTGGTGTAAATATGAGCACGTGATTGCGTTAACGTTTATTGGTTTGTGCTGCCGCGGGATTCCTACGCGGACAGATAAAACTAGTTCGTTAGCCACATCATGGCTAATGCGATCCTACACGCAAAATGTCCGAAATGTAATTCCTGAAATAATTTAAGTCAGAAAATTATAAAAAACCGATTTGTATGCATTCTTTTTCAATATAAACAAGCATTTGAAATTGAAGACCGCCAGGGAGTCATGCGCTCATGCTTGACCCCCCATTTCTTAACTCTGAGTTTGGGAAGCGAGCAGATACAGTGAGTGAGACATTAATTCTTCTTATGCAATACGGATCACCGAGTTGAGTTCGTTAAGCATCGCAAAGCGACGAAAAGACAATTGTATTGAATGTGATTCATTTTTTTTTTTTAGAAATACCCGGCTTTAGCTTTAGATAATATTGCGAAGTTGATATCCGAGTTCACTGGTGTTTCGGAGTGGAAGATTCATTCCGCGCGCAGCGGAAACGACAACACCTGGGAAATTGATGAAGCGCTGTCTTGGAGGAGTCCGTCCTTTATCACATTCTGATGAGCTTAAGTACTGCACTTTTTTATTGTTTTAATATTACCTTTTTTATGCTATAAGTTCCCATCTGGAATTGTACTTTATTGAAATATTAAATGTGTGACGTTTTACTTACATTCGCTGGTGTCACTGATTTGTATTTAAGTTTCGGCCATAAATTCAGATCAAATCTACTTTTCTTTTCTGATACGGTAAATATCCAGATATCATTCACCATTCCATTGTTGATGATTTCTCGCGGACAATGACTATAATTTGTCTCGTAATCCTCATTATTATTGCATGTAAACTACATGTTGACATCAGTGGTATCCGACAACAGTCTGTGTAAAGCTAAGTCTGATGTAATCGCCGCAATCATGCGAAATAACAGCAGTTCCAAGACAACCCACGTGGTTTTCGCCATGTGCTAGGGAGTAGACCAGTGATTCTCCAATCAGAGTTCAGAAGGCGGGTGGATATATACACAGTATTCTTTCTTTACATATGGTTCGGGTCTCTCGGTGATGGCAGAATAGTTGAGTTACCTTCAAGCAGTATCTGTGTGTATTTCTGGTTGCCAAGGTGTGCGGGCCAGCTGTGGAAGATATCGGTTAGAGATCGTTACTGTGTTCGGCAGACTGCCAACGGTAGTTGTGTTTACGGAAAGTACAAGTGTTCGCGTCTATTGAGGTACAAAATTCTAAGTGTAGTGTACCAGGAAAAGTTTGGGGCGTAAGGCATGAGAAGGATCTCAGGTAGTGGAAGTTGGTTTGGAGCCGGTACAGAGCAGGATAGACTCGCAGGGCGAATAATAGATGGTTATACCTTTTTCAAACAATTTATTAATAATGTTAATTAATTCACCACCCTGCAATGTTGATATAGGATTCAAATAATATGTCGAAATCAATAGGGTTAACGTAAATCTTCTTGAGTGCAATTTGTAAAAATAAATAAATCTCAAAGATCCAATAGTCTTTTGCGAAAACACAAAGTGTCAGTTTTTCACCTAAAGTCTTTCTAAGTATTATGACATGACATGAACACATTTATAATTGAAAATAAGAATTTGAAGTTCTGTTGAGAGTTTCTCAGTTTGTTAGCCTTAAAACTTAGAACACTTGAAACTCCTATTTCTTCTGTGAAGTAGATTTTGAAAATAGATTTATCATTAAAAGAAGATGTTTGAGTAATGATGGAGAACTACAAAGTATCGTCACACGCAGCACTGGGTAAACCACTGTTCAAGATTGGTAAGAGAAAAAATGTCAGTCAGTTTGTGACTACTCACTTATTAAAGAAAATTTGGTTTACAAATACTGATGAGAATCTGGAACATTCCGCGGGTGCGGATGATGACTCGAACTTGAAGTTCCACGAAGAAACCACGTGGACGTCATAGATGAAATGATGTTGAAGGTAGCTGGATCTTGTAGAATTTTCTCAAGATTTCTGCTGCTCGTGGACATGATTTTAACACACGGAACATGCAAGTAGTATTGACAGATGCTATCGTTCACTGTTAAACACAGTCCAATTTGTATGTTAATTTTAGGACGTCAATTGAATGATCACAGTCCTTGTTGCAAAAAAAAACCACTATTTTAAATCGTCACTGAGAACGTCCAACACAGTGCAAATACGTAATATTTCTCATTACCGTCTCTGACCACAGTCTTTGAATCGTCATCCTGACAGATAACACTGATTCTCTAATGTTGATAGAAGTATATTATTTTAGAAAAGGTTGTTAACTTTCACTAAGTTTATCACTGTAACACGCCATGTCCTAATATGGCACATAAATAAAGAGACACAGTCCAAGGATGTGCTATGTTAGAAAATAAGTTCTAGAGTAGTTAGAGTTACTGTACACGACAATTTCTGTTGGTAATTTAATATTGTGTGAAATTAATTAAGTCCACACGTCATGTTCTAGTTTGTGAATGTCCAATATATAACTTCGAACTTCGTACGAGTTATACTTCGAAATGTCTGTAAATTATATCGTAGTCGCGGCACAATAGACTACTTACGGTGTGACGTTCTTTTTCAAATACGATGGCGATTTACTATCTCGTAATTTCGTCTCCGCGAAACATGACGGAAAGTACTGTCTTCGAGACTGCATGAACATACTATGCGAGGGCCAGTCTCCTTACTCATACACATACTATACTGCTAGACTGGACTGCTTGCAATGAACTGAACTCAAATCAACACCACCTGTTAACCTTGACCCAGTGGCATATATAGCTGGCGCTGGGAGGGGTAGTTTCTCTCGGCCATGTGACCGTGAGTGCGTACTTTCTGTTAGATTTTAAATCATTATAACTCAGCAACCATGGGATGGATTAATTTGAAATTCACAGGGATTAATTTTTATGACGTCCGCTACAATTTAGCGTTTGTTCCATTAAAATTGGTACAGGCGTTGAAAACTTGCGAAAAGAAAGATATTTTCGAGAAATATCTCTAGGGGAGGTGAGCTTTGAACGATAGGTGACGTCACTTGACTCCGCCTAGCGTACTCGTGGAGTCTGGTACATACTGGAACATTATTTTACTTAGATGTTCATACGTCGGACGGATCTTATATGCTGGAACAACATTTCTTTTGATAAATATGGACCAGGACCTAGGCTTCCTGGTACAGTAGGAAGTGGAAACTTTGAACTCTCACCAAAATGCAGCAACTGGACCATAAAACAGAGGCACCTCGGATCGTAACCTAGCGGTTTTCGCGGTGGTAAATAATAGAAGAATGAAAGAACAACACTGTTTAATTTCTTTTTTAAAACTAGATTATTTAATTGCTGTGGTTTCAAAACATTAACACATGATAACAGAACAAACCTACATTGACTAGGACGTGCACCTCTAAAACTCTATCGAATGTCGTCAGATAGAAAAGCAGCTTACTTACATACTTGAAGAGCTCAAAACAAGTTAATTAAATAATGCACGTCCACTCCAGTGAAGAAGATAAAAGTAAATTAAAAGAATAAAGCACTTTAGGACCATAGCCCGTATCCATTAAATGCTACCCAGGCATATTGCGGTGGGTAAATGCTCTTATGTAGAGCGACCGCTCTATGCTTGCAAACATCATGGCTCACGACAATGCACTGAACACACGCCACCAAGGCGAGGCACACCATCAGAGCACAGGGCTCGCTAGCGGACCAAGTAAGACTCGCTCTCTAGCCGGCCTGAGATCAGACCAGTAAACAAGAGACATAAAATCAGGGAAGAAAATAAAAGGAAACACATCGTATGTATCGATGGCAGTTACAATTAGCGACCTAAGTTGCACCAAAAAAATTAAAATAGAGTAGGAATAAGATTACAAAGTGATACACATTTCAATGGCGAATTGCCCAGGTCTAAAATGTTGAAGGGAAAGGCTTAAAACGTGTCCCCACTGGGACATCGTTAAGTAGGCTTTGCGCACTAGAACATTGCATCGAACGACAATCATTTGACTTATGTTGAACTGTGTTAATCTTCTTCTTTCGTTATGAACTGTCGAACTTGTGAATTCTACGAACTGTGTTGAGTAGTAATATTCAGTGAAGGTACTAATTCGCAAAACGTGTCGTACCAGATCTCATTGCATTCTGTGCGATTCTTATGGACCTCTTTACTCCCTTCATGGGACCGAAGTGTAATTAAATGCTAAATTAAATCAATAATTCCACATTGCACGTAATCGATCATCAAGCGTCAGACTCTCGGGTTCAATCCCGATCCTCATCGGACCTTCAAAACCTGTCAACCGTCGTGCGATAACGTGTTGCCATAGTACTGAGGGGTGATGCAGACTCAAAGATACTTTAGTGTAACCTATTTGTGTTCCTGTTTATGGAGAGAAGGGGGTTGGTGAGGCTTTATCCACGATCGTCACAAATATTGCTTATCTTGCACCTGCTGTAAGTTTTTGACCATATTAAACGTGTTCAGGATAGTCTGGTGCATTTTTGTAATAGAGTGGGAGATCTGTTGTCCCTTAAGCTTAGTGAGGAACATTCTAGTATGGCTAACTCCTTGTGTCAACATATTTCCGAGGTGAACCAGTTGTACCTGGGTCTGTTAGTGGGAAGAGTGACTATGTTGCCCCATTGACTATGAGTACGGCAGAGGAGACAAATAAGTCTTCTGATTGTGAGGAATCTGTTGAACAACAACAACGTTCTGCCGCACCTGAATAGATAACCGATCCTGTAGGCAAACCACAGCATCTTCCACCGTTTGTTTATTAGTAGCGTAAACTTGGCAAATATGGGCACTAAGGTAATATGGACATATTTAATAAATTGGTCATATTTCACGCGATGGTAGCGAGTAGTAGCATGCTCTCTGCTAGGTTGGTGATCCTGAAGTGTCATAGCTGCTCAGTGTGTTAAAGATTGTTTTCTATTGTGTTAAAATAAGCTGAAAAGAACATGTTTTGAGGAAAGTGAACCAGTATATTCCTACAAAATTGAGCTGTTATAGTAACTCAGTTAAATAAGTTAAAGCACTACGCGCAAAATAGTTCATTTTTCAGGAAATGTTATTACGGGTTGCTTTCAAGGTCAGTGTAGCATATGTTGTAGCGAGTGGATAAGCGCTTGGGAGTTAATTCTTTCCCAGTAATGCCAACTTCTGAAAAGTGTCATTACGGCAAAATGGGCAGTAACATTGTGGATAACATGGGCATCATCAAATTTCATTGTATTTACGTGACACGCTCTGAGTGAGACTTATTATTCTTTATTTTTACCACAATCTTTAAGTTTTATGCTAATCGATTAATATAGGCCTACCCTATAGCATGAAGCTGTTTCACAAAAACTATATATATTTTTCCAGATGAGGATGCAAATTAGGAATGAACGAGCGGATATCCGCCAGAAATGGGATAAAGAGGCTATTTCACGTGCTGTAATAGACGCAAAAATGGCCATTGTAACCAGTTACATCCATCTAGAACTTATAATGTGCCTAGACAAACTTCGCAGCGGTATTTGTCGAAATATGAGCGGACCACGTCCGTTCAGGGACAATCCTAACTTCCTCCACGTTCCCCTATCTCCGCGCCAGTGAGAGCAGTACCTAGCCCTTTTAAGGAAATTAGTCCAGTTCCAGAACTGAAGATGACGACTAGCAACTGGGGAAGACGTAAGTGTTCTGCAAGAGAACTTACTAGTGAAGAAAATCTGGCTTCAGCGCAGGCCCATCGCGGGAAGGAGGTATAGCAGCAAAGCGTAAATCCAGTTCCCTATATTTGTCCTCTACGTAAGGAGAATTATTATGATGAAAATGAAGGGCAGAAGTGAGGAATGCGTAGAGATGGAATGTAATTCTTCCTATTGTGACGAGTGTAGTTAATACAATTGTCAGTATTTATGGCTCAGATAGCTCTCATGTGATTAGTTTTGTTGTATTAATACTTTTTATTTTTATATTACTCACACTTTGGGCCAGTTTTATGTTATTTACATTTAGTAGTACAGTACAAGTGATTATTAGTTGATAATTAAATAATGGTACTTCCTTGGTACCGGTAGCATTTGTTCATGATCCGTGCTTAATTATAATATATATTTAACCCTTTTTCATATATATGTATGTTCAATAGAACCACCTTCTTATAATACAAAATTAATGTAATCATGTCTGTTACTCTAATTATCATTCAAATCTTGTGCCCGTATTCCCAACAAATATGCCCATATTACCTTAAGAGTTTGGCAAATATGGGCAGTTGCAGGGTTTGTTGCGAAGCTGTGCAGTACGTAAACCACTATGGATTGGAGGCTGGTTCAAGCTTTAAAAGAATGGGAATGGTCGTAAGTTTTCAAGGATTTTTTTTACCAGAAAAATGGAAGTTGTTTTAGTGCTCCTTTTTCATGATACATCTTGTGGTGCCCATTTTTGCCAAGTTTACCCTAATGCCGCTTTCGAAACTCCTCACCCTCCGCCGCTCTCTTCGGTAATAACCCAGGGCTTTAGCAGCATACCCCGTCCTTAGGCATGTTGCTTAACATGCCGTATTAAGTGTTTGAATACAGGCATATAACTGCATAAATTCATAAAGTAATCGTGAATCTATTACCAAATTCCGTGCGAAGTACAGGTACATATGCTAGTCTTCAATATATTTTATGATCATGATCAATTTTCTTGTGGCCTCATTCACATCGGTTCCTTGTATTCTCGTAATCCAGTGTTCATCTTTTTATTCTCTTTTAAATTTTGCTTATTGGCTGCTGAACACTAGCGCGTCATTCAATATTGATTCTCTTTCCTTTGTCTCGTAAACTAATATAAATACTGGCTCGTGCTTACTGACGCGAGTTCTCAATACTGCTGCAGAGCGGATTTAAAATAAATGTTATCTATACATGTTTTGGAGTGAATTTTTATGCTTGTGCGATTATCAATATAGTGAAGGAATCCAGTTTTGCACATTACGCTAGTTTAGTCTTTACCACATTAGTTATACTGTGTATCGAGATACATATGTCTATTATCGCGTGTTTGTTCGGGGGATGTGTATGATCGTCTTATCAAGTTGTGTAGATGAGGATCCCTAGACTGCTATAATGGAGTCTGGATCATTACATAATTATATATTTGATACATATGATACTTGCATTTGAGGATAACAGTGTATGTATCACAGATATCTTATGATAAATGTTTGAATGAATGTAGGTTTAAAACCCTCATGAGTTGAATTAACAAGTGGAGTAAAATATTGACTAAAATTTGGTGGTTTTTAAAAGGTACCATCTTCAGTACCCGTCGTCGAGTAGACAATCTTATACAATGTGCAAAGCTACTTCCCGCCAATATTCAGGCATGCCGTTTCACTCGCGACGCAGCAGTAATACCATCTATAAGAGATGAGTGACAACAGAGGTAAGAAATCACATCACAACAATGGTCAATGTAATGTTATTGTGCATTAGGTTTATGAACTCTCGATATTTCAGGCCACATCATTTAGTTTTCGTCCGACTCTGGGATATTAGGGCATCTAATTTGAGGGAGTCCTTCCTTCATGACTCGCTCTTGTTTTATTCTCCAAGCGACCGCTCCTTCACGACTTTTTCATTTTTTATAATCATTGTCACATTTTTCCTGGTCGGTACGGACCAATGAACACATACTTTTACACCTTAAGACAATCATGGAAACAAATCGCCAGTTAACGTGATTAAAAGTTATTTCCATGTTAGCAATGTTTCGCGTTTATATGGCCAAAGCAACAAACGTCTAAATTCATGAATTCTATTCTCATAGTCGGTACTGAAACAGGAATATCACAGTGAAAGTAGAAGATTGACGAATCAGAAGCCTCGATGCCCGGACTACGGGTATAAATTGAGCTAAACAGAGTTCACCCTGAGAACCAGTCGTGGTGTAAACATGAACACGTGATTGCGTTATCGTTTATTGGTTTGTGCTGCCACGGGATTCCTACGCGGACACATGAATCTAGTTCCTTAGCCATATCATGGCTAATGCGGTCCTACATGCAAAGTGTCCGAAATGTAATTCCTCATATAATTTATGTCAGAAAAATACACCAGAAAACTAGTTGTATTCATTGTTTTCCAATATAAACAAGCATTACAAATTGAAGAGCGTCAGGCTTGGCTCACCATTTCTTAAAGGAGAACACAACACAAAAATCAAGTTGCTTCAGAATCAAAGAGTGTATCGGACAGTGTTTAACTATATATTTGCTTTTGCTGTGCGCCGCTCCGCAGGCCGCTGAACTAAGGAAACACGAGTAGCTGTGACGTCACTGCGCTGTAAGCGCTGAGCGAGCCATACAGTTTATTATTGCAGTACGCGCTCAGCCGCTCTTCCGTTTACTTGAAGTGTTGTTTATTATGATTGTGCGGTGACTGTTTATCGAAATGCCTTTCTTTAGTGTGTACGGCTGTAACAACACAACGAGTAGAAACCGAAAGTGTAGAGAGAAATAAATACATTTCGATAAGTTTCCAAATCGAAGTAAGTCGCCTCGAAGGTTTAACAGTTGGGTACAATTTTTCAAGAAGAAACACCTTTCTCCCGGTAAGGGAGCTACTGTGTGCTCAGTGTATTTTAAAAATGCAGACTATGATGAAACGCAACTTTTGAAAATGAAGGTGATGCCTACGGAAAAGCTGCAAAGTCCGAAATTGAAGCCAGGGTCTGTTCCTTCAATAAGATGTCTGGCGTCGACAGATGGAGATACGTATCAGGCAGGAATGCTAATTCATACGGAAGCCGCTTCATAAAATACACTGTGGGAGTACTCGTCAGAAACTAAAAAGAGCAGGGTGGAAAGGTATGAGGCTAAAAGACGAAGGGCGTTTGTTGACACAGTATTAAAGGAAAGTGATAACGATAATGATGTACATGACCTTCAGAATGATATCAGTGAAAATATTTCACCAGACACGAATGTAGTGTAGAAATAGTGTGAGTTAGGAAGTGAAATAGCTACAAAATACTTCGACGTTGCAACTTCCGGCACAGCCTTGAACAGTGACGTAATGGGAGAACAGTTTAATGACAGTTTCTATGAACCAGATGAAAGTGACAGTAAAAGTTATATTAGTGGTACTGATAACGAACACACTCAGGACGATGTACATATTACAGGTTCATATTTCTTTGTAGCGGGGACAAGTTTGCTCACACTCTTTGAAATTTGTTACATTTGTAAAAGTAAATTGAAAAACATTTCACATTACATGGTGAAGGGTGATCTTGAAAGGTGTTGTGCGTAAAAGGTGTTGTGCGTAAAATCACTTTGCAATTGTGGTAATAAAGTCCGTTGGTATTCTCAACCTATGGAAGGAAAGAAACAGGAAGCAATTGCCCTAATATCATCAGCGTTATTGTTGTCAGGCATTCTGTTTGAACCTTTTCGGTCATTCTGCAAGTCCATTTACTTACAAATGATGTCATGAACTGTATATGATAGAATTATTCATAGAGTAACTGGTCCGATAGTGGAGGGTGCATGGGATCAAGAAAGGACTAATGTTATTGGTTAGCCGGAGATGGCCAGTACGATTCTCCAGGCTTTTCAGGCAAATATTTAGTGTATTCACTAATGGATATAAATACAGGCCGCAGAGCTCATTTGGAACTTGTTCAGAGAGTGATGGTAAAAGGTGATCTTGAAAGGGCTGCGTGTGAAATCGCGATGAGGAAGATTGTACAGGAAGAAAATTGTAATATAAAACTCTTCCTTTCCGATAGACACAAAGGAGTAAGGTATTTACTGAGAACGCAGTATCCTGATATTGAACACGAATTTGATGTTTGGCACATATCAAAAAAGTCTAATGAAAAATATCATAAAAATCATCCAGAAGTTCAAGCGTGGAAGGCCAGTATAAATAATCATTTATGGTGGGCAGCACAAGCATGTAATGGAAACAGTTCTGTGTTAATCGATGAATTTACGTCAATTTTGTACCACGTAAAAAATGAGCATAAGTGGTTAGAAAACGGTGAATGGAAATCCTGTGAGCGCGATACATTAACGGAGGAGGAAGAGAGAAATAAAGTGTGGATTAAAGGAAATTCAAGTTCATATGAAGCCTTGAAGAAAATAGTTTTAGACAAATCTTTTTTAAAAGATGTGGAACATATAAAACACTACGTTTACACCGGAAGCCTAGAAAGTTATCACAACCTTCGTTTGAAATACGCGCCTAAAAGAGTTCATTTCTCGTACAGAGACTTAAAGCTGAGCTCAGTGATTGCTGCATTGGACTATAATTGGAACATTAATAAAATGAAAGCTGGTATCAAAACTCAGTACTCAAAATCAACAGAAGCCTGGGTGATAAAACAGAAATATGAGGCGTCAAGCGATGGATGGAAGAAGGCAATAATGAACAAAATAAATCTCTTGCAAACTATCGTAGAGCCTCACCTGAAGATCAAGCAATGGATCTGTCACTGCCTAAAAACATCGCTCCAATACCTCGACCTTCCAATGAGGGCCTGATCAAGAAGCACTTCTCACGATTTCACTCGCAACAATAAATGAGGTACTGTACTTTATGTCAAAATAACACATTATCTATATTTATCATACAAACAAGCTTAGCAAACTCTTACATAATTCTACTGTTTTAATTTCATTTTTTAATTTATAGCTTGAAGCCCACATAGGTGCCATCGGGTTCCGGAAATGTCTTCCTTATGGTGTTGACAACACATGATGGTATGACAACTATGTTCTTTTTACCAATCACAGTCCATGAATTTACCCACGAAGTGAACTGTTAGTAAAAAATAAAACGCCAAGTTCTATTTGATGGATTTAAATTTGTCAGTAAACGTTTCCTTGCCATGTTCCTTGTTTTTAAGCTCATGTTTGTGACGATTTATAGTAGCAACAACGTATTGGTTGATTAAGATTCTTTGACAAGACGTTCAAGGAGAAAAGAGCTGGGACCAATTGGAGGTTAGTGGATGTAATAATAAGAAGAAAAAAGGTTAATCAAAACAGTATATTGTTTCTACAAAGGAAATCAATTTTAAATTTTACAACTCAAAATTTTGTAACCTGACACACAAAAGAAAACACTCATCGTGAATGACGTACATTAGAATAGAATCCCTAGACCATTTACAAGTTATAATATGTGACTAATCAAATGAACATGGTAACCTATAAGCCTTGGAGAATATGGACACAGATTTCCAAAAAAGTAAACAAAGGGAGAAGAAAGGCACGGGAAGGACCAAGGACGGGGATCACAATAATGGGAGTCGCCTGAGTATAAACATTGCCAAATGCAGGAACAGTTTTATGTGATAAGTTGTACCGTCCAGGCCACAAGTTTAATCACTCACCAACTCTTGAAATTGCATATTACTCGATGTTCATTTGTTAAGGAACAATATCACTCATATCAGGCTTAAAAGAAAACCGGCCACAGAAATGAAGATAACTCCAAAATCCATAGGAGAAGAATAATAGTGGTAATTATAAAATAAATACTCTGTTGCTCACCCAATACAGCAAATAAAAGAAGTGGAGCTTCCCAGCAAATACTGGGAAGTCCTCAGACGACCCTCCAACCACACTCGGAATCAGTGCTGGACTGAAGACCGAGTATGTGGGGGAAGCCTTTATACCGCTGCAGAAAGTTCCGGAAAAAAGTACACAAAACGTCGAGAAATATCGGACACTGACGTAGCGGATGACGTAACCCAGAGGAGACTCAGTGTGTAGTCAGCAGTTCACCAGGACGGATGCACGGCGAGGCAGCAGAGAAAGTCCAAGGCCGGTTAGATGAATGAAGTATCGGCGAGTATATGAACATATATGGAGTTCCAGATAACGGTAGCCGAAAATAGGTGAGTTACCGTTACATGTTATGCCTTATCATTGTCAATACTTCACGGTCTAAAATAAGCCTTGTAAACGAGGAATTTCTTGTTTTACACATACATTTCTCAAATATCACTGCTTTTACATTGTCTAATTCACAACAGCATACACTTTCTTCATCCCTATGCTTGATGGTACACTCGTTACATTTACACCAAATTCGCGTGCCGGCACGGCCTGTAGTGTTTAGCATATCCATGTCAAGATCGCTATTTGAATGGACATCAGCAAACGCCGTTCGTTCTGGCTCATATTGATACGGACGAATGATATTTACATCCATTATAGATAAAAATAAGCCCACTAACACTGGCAACAGAAGAACACGGCAGTAGCAGATGGAGTGCGGGAAAAGACTGCGCGAGTTTACTCCCAGCGTCAAGGCTGCCAGGTAGACTCTACAGCGCAGTGACGTCACGACCAGTTACTACTTCCGCACATAACTTGAGAATGGTTGGACAAAGAGGGACCGGATTAACGGCATTGTTATTACATTCCCATAAGACATATTTAGCAATGATTAACGAAATATGCGTTTTTGTGTTGTGTTCTCCTTTAAGCTGTGAGCTTGGGAAGTGATCAGATACAGTGAGTGAGACATTACTTGTTCTTCTGCAGTATCGATCACCGAGTTGAGTTCGTTAAGCATCGCAAAGTGACGAAAAGACAATTGTATTGAATGTGTTTCATATGTTTTGTGAGAAATACCCGGCATTAGCTTTAAAGGGTATTGCGAATTTGACATCCCAGTTCACTGGTGTTTCGGAGTGGAACATTAATTCCGCACGCAGTGAACGACTGCACCAAGGATTGGTAACAATAACAACTGGGAAATCGATGAACTGCGGACTTGGAAGGAGTCCATCCTTTATCAGATTCTAGTGATGTAAAATACTACACATTATTGAAATATTAAATGTGTGTCGTTTTACTTACATGCGCTGTTGTGATTGATTTGTATTAAAGTTTCGGCCATAAATTCAGATCAAATCTACTTTTCTCTTCTGATGCGGCAAATATCCAGATATCATTTGCCATTCCATTCCTGATTATTACTCGCGGACAGTGAGTATAATTTGTCTCGTAATCCCATTCACAGTTGCATGTCATCTACATGTTGATATCAGTGGTATCAGGCAACAGTCTGTGTAGAGCTAACTCTGATGTAATCGCCGCAATTAAGTGATGTAACAACAGTTCCAAGACAACCCACGTTCTTCCTGCCATGCGCTCGGGAGTAGACCAGTGATTCTCCAATCACAGTTCAGAAGGCGGGTGGATATATACACAATATTCTTTCTTTACATATGGTTCGGGTCTCTCGGTGATGGCAGAATAGTTGAGTTAGCTTAAATCAGTATCTGTGTGTATTTCCGGCTGCCATGGTCTGCTGTGGAAAATATCAGTCACAGATCGTTACTGTGTTCGGCAGACTGCCAACGGTAGTTGTGTTTACGGAAAGTAAAAGTGTTCGCGTCTATGGACGTACAATATTCTAAGTGTCGAAGGTGGAAACAGTGAACTCTATTTTTTTGCGAAATAGGAAGTGACATAATACAACAACAGCTGATAGACTTGTGTATTAAAACTCGAACAGTTCAAGTAATTAACTTTCTTGAGTACAGGGCTAAATTCCAGGAGCGATTAATAATATATTATCAACTTGCATAAAGAGGGCGGAATCGCCACGTACTAGTTTATCGTCGTGTTATTGTACATATTCAGGGAAGTGATAGTAATTTATTTTCATAAGACTGTGCATTAGTGACAGAATAGACTTGAGGTTTTTGAACCGTGTTCTCTAAGTAGGCTTTGCGCACTAGACCAGTGCATCGAACGACAATCATTTCATTTATTTTGAACTGTGTTCATCTTCTTCTTTCGTTATGAACTGTCGAACTTGTGAATTCTACGATCTATGTTGAGCATTAATATTCACTGAAGATACTAATTCGCAAAACGTGTAGTGCAGTAAAGAAGTGTCGTACCAGATCTAATTCATATTCTGTGCGACTCCTATACACTTCTTTACTCCCTTCGTGGTACTGAAGTGTAATTAAATGCTAAATCAATAATTCCACATTGCACGTAATCGATCATCAGGCGTCAGACTCTCGGGTTCAATCCCGATCGTCATCGGACCTTCAAAACCTGTCAACCGTCGTGGGATAACGTGTTGCCATAGTACTGAGGGGTGATGCAGATACAAAGGTACTTTAGTGTAACCTATTTGTGTTCCTGTTTACGGAGAGAAGGGGGTTGGTGCGGCTTTATCCACGATCACCACAAATATTGCTTATCTTGCACCTGCTGTGAGTTTTTGACCATGTTAAACGTGTTCAGACCAGTCTGTTGCATTTTTGTAATAGAGTGAGAGATCTGTTGTCTCTTAAGCTAAGTGAAGAACATTCTAGTATGGCTGACTGCTTGAGTCAACATATTTCCGAGCTGTCCAGTCAGGTGACCAGTTGTTACCTGGGTTTGTTAGTGGGAAGTGTCGCTATGTTGCTCCATTCATTATGAATAAGGAAGAGGATCCGAATAAGTCTACAGATAGTGGGGAGTCTGTTGAGCAACAACAACTTTCTGCCGCATCTGAACAGGTAGCCTGTACTGTAGACCTTCCACAACATTCTCCACCATTTTTTAAATTCGTAATGCCGCTTTCGAACCACCTCACCATCTAGCGTCCTCTCCGGTAATATCCCCAGGCTTTAGCAACTTACCCCGTCCTTAGGAATGTTGGTTAACATACTGTATTAAATGTTTGAATACAGCCATGTAACTTTGCATAAATTGGTAAAGGAATCGTGAATCTACTACCAAATTATGTGCGAAGTACGGGTTAATATGCTAGTCTTCAATTTATTTTATGATCATGATAAATTTTCCTGTGGCCTCATTCACATCGACTTTTTGTATTTTCGTAATCCAATGTTGATCTCTCTGTCCTTTTTTTAAATTTTCCTTATTGAGAGGGAGAAACTAGCCCCTCATACATTATTGATTCTCTTCCCTTTGTCTCGTAAACTAATATAAATACTGGATCGTGCTTACTGATGCGAGTTCTCAATACTGCTGCAGAGGGGATTTAAAATAAATGTGATCTATACATGTTTTGGAGTGAATTGTTATGCTCGCGGGATTATTAATATAGTGAAGGAATCCAGTTTTGCACATCACGTTAGTTTAATCTTTACCAGATTAGTTATAGGCGTATTCAGATACAGATGTCTATTATCGCGTGTTTATTCGGGGGATGATTATGACCGTCTTATTAAGTTTTGTAGATGAAGACCCCTAGACTGGTATAATGGAGTCTGAATCATTACATAATTATATATTTGATACATATAATCCTTGCATTTGAGGATAGCAGTATTTGTATCACAGATATCTTATGATAAATGTTTGAATGAATGTAGGTTTAAAACCCTCATGAGTGAATTAACAAGTGGAGCAAAATATTGACTAAAATTTGGTGGTTTTTAAAAGGTACCATCTTCAGTACCCGTCGTCGAGTAGACAATCATATACAATGTGCGAAGATGCTTCCCGCCAATATTCAGGCATGCCGTTTCACTCGGGACGCAGCCGTAATCCAATCTATCGGAGATGAGTGGCAACAAAAGAGTGAAATCACATCACAACAATGGTCAAAGTAATATTATTGTGCATCAGTTTTATGAGCTCTCGATATTTCAGGCCATCACATTTAGTTTTCTTCCGACTCTGCGATATTAGCACATCTAATGTGAGGGAGTCCTTTCTTCACGACTCCCTCTTGTCTTATTCTTCAAGCGACTGCTCCTTCACCATTTTTTCTGATTTTTTATGTTCATTGTCACATATTTCCTTTCCGATACGGACCGATGAACACATAGTTTTACACTTTAAGACAATCAGGAAAAGGAATCACCAGTTAACGTGATTAAAAGTTATTTCCATGTTAGCAATGCTTGGCGTTTATGTGGACAAAGCAACGAAAGTCTAAATTCATGAATTCTAATATCATAGTCGGTTATGAAACGGGAATGTCACAGCAAAAGTAGAAGATTGAGGAATCAGAAGCCACGATGCTCGGATTGCGGGTATAAAAGGAGGTAAACAGATTTCACCCTGAGAACCAGTCGTGGTGTAAACATGAGCACGTGATTGCGTTAACGTTTATTGGCTTGTGCTGCCGTGGGACAACTACGCGCGCACATGAAACTAGTTCCTTAGCCACATCATGGCTAATGCCATCCTACACGCAAAATGTCCAAAATATAATTCTACAAATAATTTAAGTCAGTAAAATATACGAAAAAAGATTTGTATTCATTGTTTTCCAATATAAACAAGCATTTCAAATTGAAGAGTACCAGGGACGCATGCGGTCATGCTCGACCCGCCATTTCTTAAGCTGTGAGCTTGGGAAGCGAGCAGATTCAGTGAGTTGTTCTTGTGCAGTATCGATCACCGTGTTGAGTTCGTTAAACATCGCAAAGTGACGAGAAGAATATTGTATCGAATGTGTTTCATAACATTTCTGAGAAATACCAGGCTTTAGCTTTAAAGGGTATTTGTCATCCGAGTTCACTGGTCTTTCGGAGTGGAACATTAATTCCATGCGCAGCGAACGACTGCACCAAGGATTGGTAACAACAACACCTGGGAATTTGATGAAGCTCTGTCTTGGAAGGAGTCCATCCTTTATCACATTCTGATGAGCTTAAGTACTGCACTTTTTTATTTTTTTAATATTGCCTTTTCTATGCATCTGGAATTGTATTTTATTGAAATATTAAATGTGTGACGTTTTACTTACATTCGCTGTTGTGATTGATTTGTATTTAAGTTTCAGCCATAAATTCAGAACAAATCTACTTTTCTTTTCTGATACGGTAAATATCCAGATATCATTTGCCATTCCATTGTTGATTATTTCTCGCGGACAGTGAGTATAATTTGTCTCGTTTTTCCGCATCACAATTGCGTGTCAACTACATGTTGACATCAGTGGTGTCCGACAACAGTCTGTGCAGAGCTAACTCTGATGTAATCGCCGCAATCAAGCGAAGTAACAGCAGTTCAGAGACAACCCACGTGGTTTTCGCCATGTGCTAGGGAGTAGACCAGTGATTCTCCAATCAGCGTTCAGAACGCGTATGGGTACATAGGCCTACACAATGTTCTTTGTTTACATATGGTTCGGGTCTCTCGGTGATGGCAGAATAGTTGAGTTACCTTAAATCAGTATCTGTGTGTATTTCCGGTTGCCAAGGTGTGCGGGCCAGCTGTGGAAGATATCGGTTAGAGATCGTTACTGTGTTCGCCAGACTGCCAACGGTAGTTGTGTTTACGGAAAGTACAAGTGTTCGCGTCTATGGACGTACAAAATTCTAAGTGTTCTACTCCACCTGCGTCCAAGTCGGAGTGTAGATAATCCTGGTAACATCTCAGGGAAGAAATTTATTTCGTCAATATTCTAATCATTCACCGTAGATTCCGAGGATGATCGCTTGCAAGTCCTCTAAGTATCGCTCACTCAACCAATTCTGCCGGTGGACATCGCCATTCGACATTCAATGTGAATAATCATTACCACAAATGGTTATATTACCTTATCGCTATATACCTTATCCTATTTTCAAAAATAATAATTCCAACTTGTTATTATACTAATTTGTTAGCATGATAATCGGAAGAAAAATAGGAATAAATTGTTATAAAATGAGAAAAGAACAAGATGCTTCATACAGAATCAAACATATTTTACATTTCTGTCTGACAATGACATAATTGAAATGGAGTCAACTCTTTTACACTTACTCATTCATTCAATACTGAACTTAGTTTTGTTGAATTATTTAACATCATCTTGTGGCATCCAAACCACGATTCCACTCCTCTGTCGAAAAATTTAAGTTTAATGATGTGAATAGGATGCCTTACTGAAAATATAATTCTCGCAAATTGATTAGTTTCCACGTAAATTCATTCATACTTGATATTTCTGTTGTCCCTATACAAGATCTTCATCTTTATTTTTTCATTGTGGAGAAATGTTCATACTTGGTCTCTTATGACTTTATATGATTTGGGAGATCCAAAATATTCGATACGTTTCCTTAATATGGTTAAAGATTGTTGCCATACCATCAAAAATATTGTTAAAAGTGAAATATTTATATATTTCTCTTATGTTAACTCATTTGCAATACTAGCAATTAAACAAGATAAATATACCTTTCATTAATCTTCCACTAGTATAGTAAACGTAAGGATGTGCCAAGTATTCATATATTATTCTACCATCAGTTATAGTTTAAATTTTTCATATTCCGCCGTGCCATTAATTCGAATTATCTCAATCTACTGTTTCCTTGGGAAAGAATGATCCTAAATACGTAGATAACTCTTGACATAAATCCTTATATCTTCACTATTAAGGATACGGAGGCTAACAACTACTCATATTCTGTCATAATGTGTCTCAGAATGACATAGAATCAGCTGGTCTCTTGCTAATGACTCTTCTCAACATGAACCTAGCCCTATAATAGCCATTCAAATATGATCCTCTATCAACATGTATCATACAACTTCGTAACATCCTCTTACATATAACCTCTCGAAAAATAAACATTAAATCTCAGCATCATTATTAACACACAATTCAAATCTATTTCTTCTTAGTCATCATTCTTCTCATATAACATCTCATTTCGTACGATAATAATCTACGTCGACGATATTACTTCTACAAATTTCTTATAATTCAAATAGGATCCATCTCTTCCCTTGTTTCATGTAGGTTCGGTCGTGCTTGTCCACCTCCTAGAGCTCATCTGCGTTTCATAAGACACGCATTCTTCCCAATGTTTCCAGATTCATAACTGAATAGCCTTTCCGAGTAGATTGTATGATAAATCGATATACACTCACTACAAACTTCAACATAACCATGTCACTTCACACGTGAGTATACATGTTACTTAAAATAATTAATATTCGCGGTTGTTATGACCAGAATCTGCCGCTAACGGTTAGAAATTTGCACGTAGGATACATCTAAACTAAATATTTCACCGAATGAAATTATTTCTAGCAAATGACATAACTATCTTTACACAGGAAACTTATATCTCGTCTCTCCTCTGGGACTGCTGTCTTCTCCCCGAATGTAACACGTGCTCCATACGGCTGAATTCCACCTTTCCAGGCGTCATCTCTTGTCCCAATACATGCTGCTGCTCAGCTTCGTTATGGCATCCCAGGCAATCTTCTCCCTCAGCTTAGGCGGATTTCATGATGTCACAGTCGCTCATGAAAGTAGAAATTAACATGGGATTGGCAGAATGTAGTACATATTTGAAATATTCATTTAGCCTCTCAATATATTTATATTTTATTGTTTCTATGTAGAATTGCGTCTCTTACTATGAAGATATGGTTTCTTGTTAATAAATATATTTTTGTCAGGCTAATTATGGATTCCAATTGCTAATTTAATCACTCTTCAGTGTACTATATTGCCTGTAGTACGGTGTTCTGCCTTCTCGCCTCTTCTCATCAGCGGTCTCAAAATCACCTTTCGTCCATATTTAAGTTTAAAGATCTCCGACCTTTTTCGTATCTCGATTGTTTTTCTCTGTCATCTAGCTCGAAATTTTGCCTCAATCATCTTATTTAAATTATTATTTCGTTCCACAACGACGACAGATTCCGTCTTCTTTCTTCTACGATGACTTATTCAGTGCAATTTTTTTCTTCAAGTAAAGAATGAATTATGTTTCAATTACTTTTTAAAACAATATCTGTTCTATCACAAAGTTCCTTTGCATGGCCTTTATAATTCTGCGCCTTCTAAAATTAGATTGATCTGAGTTCCGGTGCCAATTTTTATGTATTTGTTCTGCCTGAAGTTGCCGCGCGCCAATTTGTCTGCCCCTTTTCCTTTCGTATTAGCGCCTCGAATGTAACGTTTGGTACGTACAATATTTTAAGTGTCGAAGGTGGAAACTTTGAACTCTATTTTTTGCGAGATAGGAAGTGATATAATATTCTGAATCGCCAACAGCTGATAGACTTGTGTATAAAACTTGAACAGTTCGAGTAATTAACATTCTTGAGAACAGGACTAAATTCCCTGAGCGAATAATAATAAATTATCAACTTGCATAAACAGGGCGGACTCGCTACATAATACTTCACAGTCGTGTTATTGTACATATTCAGGGAAGTTATAGTTCAGTTACAAACGAGACCATTTGATCACGTCAGTTTTTCGCAACCAACTGTGTCATAATAATTTCTAAAGACTGTATCATTTATTTGGTTGACAGTGTTAATTTCTTTCCTTCGAACTGTCCTGATCACGTTATAATCATGCCTTTTATTTTCATGAGACTGTGCCTTAGTGACACAATTTATCTAGTAAAAACAGTGCTTTAATAACACAATTTATTTTCCTAAGACTGTGGCGCAATGACATACTTTATTTCGTAAAAACTGTCCTTTAATAACAGAATGTATTTTCATGAGACCGTGCCTTAGTGACAGAATAGACTCGAGGTTTTTGAACTGTGTTCCCTAAGTAGGCTTCGTGCACTAGAACAGTGCATCGAGCGACAGTGATTCCATTTATGTTGAACTGTGTTAATCTTCTTGTTTTGTTATGTTCTGTGATATTCTATTAAATTGAGTTACGTCAACAAGTGCATCGAACGACAATCATTTAATTTATGTTGAACAGTGTAAGTTTTTTTGTTATGATCTGTGGAACTTCTAAATTCTACGAAATGTGTTAGTAGAATAATAGGACAGTTCGGCGGCCACCTCCTCCTTCGGCTCTCGGGAGAGGCCTCCGCCTCCCGCGGGAATTTGAATTTTGGCGGGAAATTTGAATTTTGGTGCGAGATTTGAATTTGTAAACAAAGCCATGTGCTTCTTGACAGCTGTCATCGACAACAACGCATCGCTAACCTCACTGCTGCCATCTTGACGGGCCTAAACGTCAGTGGTACCAACTTAACCTTACTAGCGCGAGATTTGAATTTTTAAACAAAGCCACGTGCTTTTTGACAGCTGTCATCGACATCAACGCATCGCTAACCTCACTGCTGCCATCTTGACGGGCCTAAACCTCAGTGGTACCAACTTAACCTTACTAGCGCGAGATTTGAATTTGTAAACAAATCCACGTGCTTTTTGACAGCCAACAACATATTGCAAACCTCAGTGCAGCCATCTTGACGGACCTAAACATTAGTGGTAACAACTTAACCTCTCTAGCGCGAGATTTGAATTTGTAAACAAATCCACGTGCTTTTTGATAGCTGTCATCCGCCATCTTTAAACTACAGAGCACCGTGCTGCCCTCTTTATCGCAGTAGCTGCAAATTCGTCACCTGTCATCCGCAGTGCTGCCATCTTGGCGGGCATAAACCTTAGTGCTACCATCTTAACCTCACTAGCGCGAGATTTGAATCGGTAAACAAATCCACGTGCTTTTTTGACAGCTGTCATCCGCCATCATTAATCAAGAGAGCACAGTGCTGCCCTCTTTAGCTACTTACCTTTGAAATGTGGTGGGGGATAATTTTAAAAATGTTTTTTGACAGCAGCTATCTTTGAGCACCGTGCTGCTCTCTTTAGCTAGATACCAAAGAAATGTGGTGGCAGGCAATTCCACGTGACAGCAGCCATCTTTGACCACAGTGCTGCCCTCTTTGTGGTGGTGGAAAATTCCACGTGCTCTTGTTTGGAAACAAAGTCACGTGCTTTTTTCTGACAGCTGTCATCCGCCATCTTGCATCACAAACCTCAGTGCTGCACCTTTAGGTAGATACCTTTAAAATGTGGTGGCGGCAATTTGAAAAATTCTACATTCTCTTGTTTGGAAACAAACCCATGCGCTTTTTTGACAGCTATCATCCGCCATATTTAATCCAGAGAGCACCGTGCTGCCCTCTTTAGCTACTTACCTTTGAAATGAGGTGGCGGCAAATTCTACGTGCTCTTGTTTGGAAACAAACCCATGTGGTTTCTGACAGCTGTCATCCGCCATCTTTAATCCGGAGAGAACAGTGCTGCACTCTTTAGCTAGATACCTTTGAAATGTGGTGGCGGATAATTTGAAAAATGCTTTTTGACAGC
Organism: Anabrus simplex; assembly: GCF_040414725.1. Taxonomy (NCBI): domain Eukaryota; kingdom Metazoa; phylum Arthropoda; class Insecta; order Orthoptera; family Tettigoniidae; genus Anabrus; species Anabrus simplex. The sequence continues at coordinate 139,617,936 of NC_090269.1, read as the reverse complement.
AGCCTTCTTTGAGCACCGTGCTGCTCTCTTTAGCTAGATACCTTTGAAATGTGGTGGCAGGCAATTCCACGTGACAGCAGCCATCTTTAAGCACCGTGCTGCCCTCTATGTGGTGGCTGAAAATTCTACATGCTCCTGTTTGGAAACAAACTCACGCGCTTTTTTGATAGCCGTCATCCGCCATCTTTAATCAACAGAGCACAGTGCTGCCCTCTTTAGCTAGATACCTTTGAAATGTGGTGGCGGCAAATTCCACGTGCTCTTGTTTGGAAACAAAGCCACGTGCTTTTTTGGACAGCTACCATCCGCCATCTTTAATCAAGAGAGCACTCTGTAGTTGAAATATGGTGAATACTCCATAATTAATCAAGAGAGCACCGTGCTACCCTCTTTAGCTAGATACCTTTGAAATGTGGTGGAGGTAAATTCCACGTGCCCTTGTTTGGAAATAAACACGTGTGCTTTTCTGACAGCTACCATCCTCCATCTTTAATCAACAGAGCACCGTGCTGTACTCTGTTGTTGAAATGTGCTGGCGGCAAATTCCACGTGCTCTTGTTTGGAAACAAAGACACGTCCTTTTTGTCATCCGCCGTCTTTAATCTAGAGAGCACCGTGCTGCACACTTGCGTCAGCTGACAACCGCCATCTTTAAACTACAGAGCACTATGCTGCTCTCTGTAGTAGCGGGTAATTTGAAAAGTTCTGTCAGCTATCATCCGCCATCTTTAATCTAGAGAGCACCGTGCTGCCATCTTTGTGATGGTGACAAATTCCACGTGCTCTTGTTTGGAAACAAACTCACGTGCTTTTTTGAAAGCTGTCATCCACCATCTTTAATCTACAGAGCGCCGCGCTGCACTCTGTGGTGGCGGACAATTTGAAAAGCTGCCAAGAGAGCATCGTGTTGGCATCTTTATTCTTTGACATGTGGTGGTGGCAAATTCCACATCCGCCATCTTTAATCAAGATAGCGCAGTGCCGCACTCTTTGTGGTGGCGGCAAATTCCACATCCGCCATCGAGCATCGTGTTGCTATCTTTAGTTGAAATTTAGTGGCCCACAATTTAAAAGAATATGTCAGGGAATACCTTTGATCTAAGAGAAAAAAAAATAGAAATCTTTCAGCGTCAGGAAGGGCATCTAGCCGTAAAACAATAGTTCAAGAAACTTTGATTTAACATCCGGCTGTAAAACAGATTCTTGCGTTAGGAAGGGGGTAGCATCCGGCTGTAAAACAGGTTCTTACGACTTAAAATCTCGTGTCAGGAAGGGCATCCGGTAGCAAAACGGGACTAGGAGTAAGAGAGCAGCAGCTACTGTAGCTGCTTCCTAGTGCATTTAAGGCGTTATACCTTGCGAGTAGGTATGTACTTGCACCGGGTTTCGAATAAGCAGACTTTAGAGTACCTGAACAAGAAAAATATCTGGGATTGTGTTTTTTAGATGGAGTTTGAAGCAAGCCTACACAGACACACACACACAAGCTACATCCGGCTAGCCAGCTCCTACCGGAATATGTTTGCCTCAGCAGAGTACGTAGTTCACCGCACGCGTCTTCATTCTCGATATCCGCTTGGTAACAAGGAGCATATTTACTCGCTGCAGTCTGCGTGAAGCGCTCACAGTTCTTTGTGTGTGTTTATTACGTGCACATGCCCGTCTAAGTACTGTCTGCTGTGAATATTATTCTTCAGCCTTCATCTTAAGGTAAGCCTGAACTGTTAGTTACTGTTTGCAAAGCAACTTCTACGCTAGGTAATAAACATCAACATTCATATATATTTTCTTTTTCTTTTTCGGTACAAGTAGAATATTATCGTTCGAGTTACAGGCCTGAAAGTACGCATTTTATTCATCCGAGTAACAGTTTGCAGCGCGAATATTTTAAGGTATGTCTGACCTCTATAGGTTGAAACTTGGTTTCTTCCGAACATTGTAACTTTAGTCTATTGATAAATAGTTGTTCTCTTCAATCCACATGCTGTAGAAGATGTTAATCTTATAAGTCTAAACTTACAGCTATATCTGACCTCTAAAGGTTCAAACTTGGTTTCATCTGAACATAGCAACCTTAGTCTATTGATAAATATTTGTTCTCTTCAATCCTCATGCTACAGAAGAGGTTAATCTTATAAAATCAAACTCACAGCAATGTCCGACCTTTATACGTTGAAACTTGGTTTCTTCCGAACATCATAACTTTAGTCTGTTGATAAATAGTTATTCTCTTCAACCTACATGCTCTAAGAGAGGTTAATCTTATAATTTCAAACTCACAGCTATGTCTGACCTCTATAGGTTGAAACTTGGTTTCTTCCGAACATCGTAACTTCAGTCTATTAGTAAATAGTTTCCCTCTTCTATCCACATGCTATAGAAGATGTTAATCTTATAATTTCAAACTTACAGGAATGTCTGACCTCTATAGGTTGAAACTTGTTTTCTTCCGAACATCGTAACTTTAGTCTAATGATAAATAGTTGTTCGCTTCAACCCACATGCTATAGAAGATGTTAATCTTATAATTTCAAACTCACAGCAATGTCTGACCTGTACAGGTTCAAACTTGGTTTCTTCCGAACATCGTAACTTTAGTCTATTGATAAATAGTTGTTTTCTTTAATCTGCATGCCATAGAAGAGGTTAATCTTATAATTTAAAACTTACAGAAATGTCTGACCTCTATAGGTTGAAACATGATGTCTGACCTCTAAAGGTTCAAACTTGGTTTCTTCCGAACATCGTAATTTTGTCTATTGATAAATAGTTGTTCTCTTCAATCCACATGCTGTAGAAGATGTTAATCTTATAATGTTAAACATACAGCAATGTCTGACCTCGAAAGGTTCAAACTTGGTTTCTTCTGAACATAGCAACTTTAGTCTATTGATAAATAGTTGTTCTCTTCAATCCTCATGCTATAGAAGAAGTTAATCTTATAAAATCAAAATCACAGCAATGTCCGACCTCTATACGTTGAAACTTGGTTTCTTCCGAACATCATAACTTTGGTCTATTGATAAATAGTTATTCTCTTCAACCTAAATGCTTTAGGAGAGCTTAATCTTATAATTTCAAACTTACAGATATGTCTGACCTCTATAGGTTGAAACTTGGTTTCTTCCGAACATCGTAACTTTAGACTATTATTAAATAGTTTCCCTCTTCTATCCGCATGCTATAGAAGATGTTAACCTTATAATTTCATACTTACAGGAATGTCTGACCTGTACAGATTCAAACTTGGTTTCTTCCGAACATCGTAACTTTAGTCTATTGATAAATAGTTATTTTCTTCAATCTGCATGCCATAGAAGAGGTTAATCTTATAATTTCAAACTTACAGAAATGTCTGACCTCTATAGGTTGAAACTTGATGTCTGACCTCTAAAGGTTCAAACTTGGTTTCTTCCGAACATAGCAACTTTAGTCTATTGATAAATAGTTGTTCTCTTCAATCCTCATGCTATAGAAGAGATTAATCTTATAATTTCAAACTCACAGCAATGTCCGACCTCTATACGTTGAAAGTTGGTTTCTTCCGAACATCATATCTTTAGTCTATTGATAAATAGTTATTCTCTTCAATCCACATGCTGTAGAAGAGGTTAACCTTATAATTTCAAACTTACAGCCATGTCTGACCTCTATCGGTTGAAACTTGGTCTCTTCCGAACATCGTAACTTAAGTCTATTGGTAAATAGTTTCCCTCTTCTATCCGCATGCTGTAGAAGATGTTAATCTTATAATTTCAAACTTACAGCATGTCTGACCTCTATACGTTGAAACTTTGTTTCTTCCGAACATCATAGCTTTAGTCTATTGATAAATAGTTATTCACTTCAATCTACATGCTGTAGGAGAGGTTAATCTTATAATTTTAAACTTACAGCAATGTCTGACCTCTATAGGTTGAAACTTGTTTTCTTCCAAACATCGTAACTTTAGTCTAACGATAAATAGTTGTTCGCTTCAATCTACATGATATAGAAGATGTTAATCTTATAATTTCAAACTCACAGCAATGTCTGACCTGTACAGGTTCAAACTTGATTTCTTCCGAACATCGTAACTTTAGTATATTGATAAATAGTTATTTTCTTTAATCTGCATGCCATAGAAAAGGTTAATCTTATAATTTCAAACTTACAGAATGTCTAATCTCTATAGGTTGAAACTTGATGTCTGACCTCTAAAGGTTCAAACTTGGTTTCTTCCGAACATAGCAACTTTAGTCTATTGATAAATAGTTGTTCTCTTCAATCCTCATGTTATAGAAAAGGTTAATCTTATAATTTCAAACTCACAGCCATGTCCGACCTCTATACGTTGAAACTTGGTTTCTTCCGGACATCATAACTTTAGTCTATTGATAAATAGTTATTAACTTCAATCTACATGCTGTAGGAGAGGTTAATCTTATAATTTTAAACTTACAGCAATGTCTGACCTCTATAGGTTGAAACTTGGTTTCTTCCGAACATCGTAACTGTAGTCTAACGATAAATAGTTGTTCGCTTTAATCTACATGATATAGAAGATGTTAATCTTATAATTTCAAACTCACAGCAATGTCTGACCTGTACAGGTTCAAACTTCGTTTCTTCCGAACATCGCAACTTTAGTATATTGATAAATAGTTATTTTCTTTAATCTGCATGCTATAGAAGAGGTTAATCTCATAATTTCAAACTTACAGCAATGTCTAACCTCTATAGGTTGAAACTTGGTTTTTTCCGAACGTCGTAACATAAGTCTAATGATAAATAGTTGTTCCCTTTATTCTGCATGCTATAGGAGAGGTTAATCATACAATTTCACACTCACAGCAATGTCTGACCTGTATAGGTTCAAACTTGGTTTCTTCCGAACATCGTAAATTTAGTCTATTGATAAATAAATATTTTCTTTAATCTGCATGCCATAGAAGAGGTTAATCTTATAATTGCAAACTTACAGCTATGTCTGACCACTATAGGTTGAAACCTGGTTTCCTCCGAACATCGTAACTTTAGTCTATTAGTAAATTGTTTCCCTCTTCTATCCACATGCTATAGAAGATGTTAATCGTATAATTTCAAACTTAAAGCAATGTCTGACCTCTATAGGTTGAAACATGGTTTCTTCCGAACATCGTAACTTTAGTCTCATAATATATAGTTGTTCTCCTTAATCCGCATGCTATAGAAGAGGTTAATCTTATTAATTCCAACTTACAGGAATGCCGACCTCTATAGGTTGCAACGTGGTTTCTTCCGAACATTGTAACTTTAAGCTAATCTATATTGATAAATAATTATTCTCTTCAATCCGCATGTTGTAGAAGAGGTTAATCTTATAATTTTAAACATACAGCAATATCTGACCTCTATAGGTTGAAACATAGTTTCTTCCGAACATCGTAACTTTAAGCTAATCTTCACTGTTAAATAGTTATTCTCTTCAATCCGCATGCTGTAGAAGAGGTTAATCTTATAATTTCAATCTGACAGCAATGTCTAACCTCTATAGGTTGAAACTTGGTTTCTTCCGAACGTCGTAACTTTGGTCTAATGATAAATAGTTGTTCTCTTCTATCCGCATGCTATAGGAGAGGTTAATCATATAATTTCGAACGTACAGCAATGTCTGACCTCTATAGGTTGAAACTTGGTTTCTTCCGAACATCGTAAGTTTAAGCCAATCTTCATTGATAAATAGTTATTCTCTTCAATCCGCATGCTGTAGAAGAGGTTAATCTTATAATTTCAATCTTACAGCAATGTCTGACCTCTATACGTTGAAACTTGGTTTCTTCCGGACATCGTAAGTTTAGTCTAATCATAAATAGTTGTTCACTTTAATCCACATGCCATAGAAGAGGTTAATCTTATAATTTCAAACTTTCAGCAATGTCTGACCTCAATAGGTTGAAGCTTGGTTTCTTCCGAACATCGTAACTTTAGTCAGTCAATCAATACTGATCTGCATTTAGGGCAGTCGCCCAGGTGGCAGATTCCCTATCTGTTGCTTTCCTAGCCTTTTCCGAAATGATTTCAAAGAAATTGGAAATTTATTGAACATCTCCCTTGGTAAGTTATTCCAGTCCCTAACTCCCCTTCCTATGAATGAATATTTGCCCCAGTTTGTCCTCTTGAATTCTAACTTTATCTTCATATCGTGATCTTTCCTACTTTTATAAACGCCATTCAAACCTATTCGTCTACTAATGTCATTCTACGCCATCTCTCCGCTGACAGCTCGGAACATACCACTTAGTCGAGCAGCTCTTCTTCTTTCTCTCAATTCTTCCCAACTCAAACATTGCAGCATTTTTGTAACGCTACTCTTTTGTCGGAAATCACCCAGAACAAATCGAGCTGCTTTTCCTTGGATTTTTTCCAGTTCTTGAATCAAGTAATCCTGGTGAGGGTCCCATACACTGGAACCATACTATAGTTGGGGTCTTACCAGAGACTTATATGCACTCTCCTTTACATCCTTACTACAACCCCTAAACACCCTCATAACCATGTGTAGAGATCGGTACCCTTTATTTACAATCCCATTTATGTGATTACCCCAGTGAAGATCTTTCCTTATATTAACACCTAGATACTTACAATGATCCCCAAAAGGAATTTTCACCCCAATTGATAAGTAGTTATTCTCTTCTATCCGCATGCTGTAGAAGAGGTTAATATTATAATTCAAACTTACAGCAATGTCTGACCTCTATAGGTTGAAACTTGGTTTCTTCCGATCATCGTAACTCTAGGCTAGCACACTTACCCTTTTATATCCTATTATTACTATGTGTGAAGCAAGTGCTAACGCTGCATTTATATATTTGTTCTTTTTAGAAAACTATAGAGAAGATTAACTAGCTAGGTCATATTTCAACACCAACTACCAAGCCGCTAACAAGTCTACCGCTAAATGAGGAATTTAAAGTAATTTCACTACGAAGATTAAAAACGCAATTTGGAGAGAGGATTTTATGCGTCAGCAAAGACTTTCAAGTTTTTTTACCTAATAGATTTAGCGTGCTAACTGATTTAGAAATAGAAGAAGTAAATCAACGTTCTATTTTCATTATATATCGCGGGATAGAGAACAAATCTTGTGTTATTAGTTGTATTGACGCGTAAAAGCATGTACATACAAGAATTACATCGAGAGAGCAAAAGTACGCAAACATCACTACAAGTAAAATCATTCATGATAAAACTAGTACATACAAGATGTAAATAAATTCTGTAGAATTTTTATATTCTTTTATTTTAGATTAGGTATTACCTTCTCCTCCTACTCCTTCCTCTCGAAGAAGAATAAGAGCAAGAAAGAAGGTGTTGATTAAATTCGTAAGTATGTTATCGTCTAGCACAGTAAGTATGTTGAGAAGATATTGTTTTTTCTAAACAGTGCTTGATTCTAGTCTTGCAATGCAGTGTACTACAATATCGCACTATAGTATGTATATATATATATGGTTTTTTGAACGGTAGTATGTGTTCAAGTCTAAACTTGCACACTCGCTTTTGCAATGCATGTTCGATAAAGATGTACCTTGGCAGAGTAAGTAAAGGTAAAGGAAGTTATGCACATCAATTAATGTTCTGATCACATGTTAAAGTTAACAACATCGAGTGCAGTGTTCGATTCTAGTCTTGTTATGTTTCAAACTGATTTTCTTAGAACAAATGTATCCCCTAACATGTTCTAAATACATGTTGTATCGAGTACAGTGTTCGAATCTAGTCTTGATCACATATCTAGTGTTTTGAACACATCAATTAATGTTCTGATCACATGTTAAGGTTAACAACATCGAGTGCAGTGTTCGAATCTAGTCTTGATCACTTATCTAGTGTTTTGAGCATATCAATTAATGTTCTGATGACATGTTAATGTTAACAACATCGAGTGCAGTGTTCGATTCTAGTCTTGCTATTTTTTAAATCTCATTTCATGTACTAATCACATGTTGAAGTTAACAACATCGAGTGCAGTGTTTGATTCTAGTCTTGTTATGTTTTACAATCTTGTTTATTTGCAATGCATGTTCGATAGAGGTGTACCTTGAAAGAGTAGGAAGAGTTCGATTCTAGTCTTGCTATGTTTGAACCTGATTTAATGTTCTAATCACATGTTGAAGTTAACATCGAGTGCAGTGTTCGATTCTAGTCTTGTTATGTCTTACAATCTTGCTTTTGCCATGCACGTTCGATAGAGATGTATCTTGACTGAGCAGGAAGTAAGCTCAGTAAGTATGTTGAGAAGAGAATTTTTTGTTTTTCTAAACAGGGCTTGATTCTAGTCTTGCAAAGCTGTGTTCTGCAACATCGAACTACAGTACGCGATTCTAGTTGTAATAGGTTTTAAACAGCAGTATGTGTTCAAGTCTAAACATGCATCACTGCAGTTACGCGATATGTATAAAGGTATTCTCAAACATGTCGTATCGTGTTCTATTCTAGTCTTGATCACTTATCTAGTGTTATGAACACATCAATTTATGTACTGATCACATCTTAAGGTTAATAATATCGAGTGCAGTGTTCGATTCTAGTATTGCTATGTTTTAATGTTCTAATCACATGTTGAATTAACAACATCGAGTACAATGTTCGCTTCTAGTCTTGTTATGTTTTACAATCTTGCTTTTGCAATGCATGTTCGATAGAGATGTACCTTGACAGAGCAGGAAGTGTTCGATTCTAGTCATGCTATGTTTTAATCCGATGTAATGTTCTAATCACATGTTGAAGTTAACAACATCGAGTGCAGTGTTCGATTCTAGTCTTGTTATGTTTTACAATCACAGAGCAGGACGAGCAGCTCAATAAGTATGTTGAGAAGATAATTTTTTCTTTCTAAACAGTGCTTGATTCCAGTCTTGCAATGCTGTGTTCTACAACATCGAACTATAGTATGCGATTCTAGTTGTAATAGGTTTTCTAACAGTAGTATGTGTGTTCAAGACTGAACATGCATCACCGCTGGAATTTGCCACCACCACATGTCAAAGAATAAAGATGCCAACACGATGCTCTCTTCGCAGCTTTCCGAATTGTCCGCCACCACAGAGCGCAGCGCGGCGCTCTGTAGATTAAAGATGGTGGATGACAGCTGTCAAAAAGCACGTGAGTTTGTTTCCAAACAAGAGTACGTGGAATTTGTCACCACCACAAAGATGGCAGCACGGTGCTCTCTAGATTAAAGATGGCGGATGATAGCTGATAGAACTTTTCAAATTACCCTCTACTACAGAGAGCAGCATAGTGCTCTGTAGTTTAAAGATGGCGGATGTCAGCTGACGCAAGAGGGCAGCACGGTGCTCTCTAGATTAAAGATGGCGGAAGACAAAAAGCACGTGGCTTTGTTTCCAAACAAGAGCACGTGGAATTTGCCGCCACCAGATTTCAACTACAGAGTGCAGCACGGTGCTCTGTTGATTAAAGATGGCAGATGGTAACTGTCAGAAAAGCACATGTGTTTGTTTCCAAACAAGAGCACGTGGAATTTACCGCCACCACATTTCAAAGGTATCTGGCTAAAGAGGGCAGCACGGTGCTCATAGATGGCTGCTCTCAAAAAGCATTTTTCAAATTATCCGCCACCACATGTCAACTAAAGAGGGTAGCACGGTGCTCTCTTGATTAAATATGGAGGATGACAGTTGAAGAGCACGTGGAATTTGCCACCACCACATTTCAACTACAGAGTGCTCTCTTGATTAACGATGGGGGATGGTAGCTGTCAAAAAAAGCACGTGGCTTTGCTTCCAAACAAGAGCACGTGGAATTTGCCGCCATCACATTTCAAAGGTATCTAGCTAAAGAGGGCAGCACTGTGCTCTGTTGATTAAAGATGGCGGATGACGGCTATCAAAAAAGCGCGTGAGTTTGTTTCCAAACAAGAGCATGTAGAATTTGCCGCCACCAGATAGAGGGCAGCACGGTGCTTAAAGATGGCTGTTGTATCGTGGAATTGCCTGCCACCACATTTCAAAGGTATCTAGCTAAAGAGAGCAGCACGGTGCTCAAAGATGGCTGCTGTCAAAAAGCATTTTTCAAATTATCCGCCACCACATTTCAAAGGTATCTAGCTAAAGAGTGCAGCACTGTTCTCTCCGGATTAAAGATGGCGGATGACAGCTGTCAGAAACCACATGGGTTTGTTTCCAAACAAGAGCACGTAGAATTTGCCGCCACCACATTTCAAAGGTAAGTAGCTAAAGAGGGCAGCACGGTGCTCTCTGGATTAAATATGGCGGATGATAGCTGTCAAAAAAGCGCATGGGTTTGTTTCCAAACAAGAGAAGTTAGAATTTTTCAAATTGCCGCCACCAGATTTCAAAGGTATCTAGCTAAAGAGTGCAGCACTGAGGTTTGTGATGCAAGATGGCGGATGACAGCTGTCAGAAAAAAGCACGTGACTTTGTTTCCAAACAAGAGCACGTGGAATTTGCCACCACCACAAAGAGGGCAGCACTGTGCTCAAAGATGGCTGCTGTCACGTGGAATTGCCTGCCACCACATTTCAATGGTATCTAGCTAAAGAGGGCAGCACGGTGCTCAAAGATAGCTGCTGTCAAAAAGCATTTTTAAAATTATCCGCCACCACATTTCAAAGGTAAGTATCTAAAGAGGGCTGCACTGTGCTCTCTTGATTAATGATGGCGGATGACAGCTGTCAAAAAAGCACGTGGATTTGTTTACCGATTCAAATCTCGCGCAAGTGAGGTTAAGTTGGTAGCACTAAGGTTTATGCCCGCCAAGATGGCAGCACTGCGGATGACAGGTGACGAATTTGCAGCTACTGCGATAAAGAGGGCAGCACGGTGCTCTGTAGTTTAAAGATGGCGGATGACAGCTGTCAAAAAGCACGTGGATTTGTTTACAAATTCAAATCTCGCGCTAGTGAGGTTAAGTTGTTACCACTAATGTTTAGGTCCGTCAAGATGGCTGCACTGAGGTTTGCGATACGTTGTTGTCTGTCAAAGAGCACGTGGCTGTCAAAAAGCACGTGGATTTGTTTACAAATTCAAAACTCGCGCTAGTAAGGTTAAGTTTGTACCACTGAGGTTTATTCCCGTCAAGATGTCAGCAGTGAGGTTAGCGATGCGTTGATGTCGATGACAGCTGTCAAAAAGCACGTGGCTTAGTTTACAAATTCAAATCTCGCGCTTGTGAGGTTAAGTTGGTACCACTGAAATTTAGGCCCGTCAAGATGGCAGCAGTGAGGTTAGCGATGCGTTGTTGTCGATGACAGCTGTCAAAAAGCACGTGGCTTTTTTTACAAATTCAAATCTCGCGCCAAAATTCAAATCTCCCGGCAAAATTCAAATTTCTCTCCAAAATTCAAATTTCCCGCGGGAGGCGGAGGCCTCTTCCGAGACCCGGAGGAGGAGGTGGCCGCCGAACTCTGCTATTATACTACTTGTGTTGAGTAGTAATATTCAGTGAAAGCACTAATTCACAAAATGTGCAGTGCAGTAAATAAGTATCGTTCCACATCTAATTAACATTCTGTGCGATGCCTGTACACTTAATTATTCCCTTCATAGGGCCGAAGTGTAGTTAGATGGTAAATCAATTATTCCACATTGCACGTAATCGATTATCAGGCGTCAGGCTCTCTGGTTCGATCTCCATCGTCATCGGACTTTCAAAATATGTCAACCGCCGTGGAATAACATGGTGCCATCGAACTGAGGGGAGATTCGTGGTGAGGGGGAAGGAGTCCAGCTACGCGGGATATCGCCGACGCCAATGCCGAGAGACAGCATCACTTACAACCACTGTTGGGACTTTCTCACATCCATCCTTCACATCTGTAAAAGGTAATATATTTCTTGTCTAACTTGAATGAACAAAGACTTACGTTTCAAAAGAACTTAATCAAATGCCCTTCTCTCTGTGGTTCCTAGCATGAATCGTACACACCTTGGCGTCAACCCATGCTCTCCGATAAAGCCAAGGTACGGGCTTTCCTGTTACAGAAAGAGTGTATAGAAACGTGTCCCCCAAAGGCGTGGGGCAGATTAACTAGCACCTCGATTAACTACCACCATGATTAACTGGGAATACTGATAAAATCGATAGCTTTACATTTGAACTCCATTCATAAGAAACAGACTTTAAAAATAACTTTAATTGATTTACTCCATTCTAAAGACAGTTCAGAGTGAATTTTGTATAATAAGCACGGAACCGAGATTAACTTTCGAATCTAATGGCACAAGTGATACTTTTTTGCAAGTGAACTTTATTTTTATATAAACAGGCATTTAAACTTTTAAAAGCCACAATAATAGACTAAGAGCAAGAACAGTATTCAAACTTTGATTATGCAGAGTGTAAATAATGGTTGATCATACAAGTGTTTGATACTTTTTTGATATTTTAAATTTTGAACATTGAACTGTACCATTGGAATGATAGTGAATGAATGATGAATGACTGAATGATAGTGTTTTCCACTTTTTGTGAACATAAAAAATAAAAATGGATAATATATTAATTGCTATTGAGGCTTTAAAAGTCAGTCTAAATGACAGGATTTTAGATTCTAAGGCTAATTTATGACGTAGGATTGCTGAATCCAATGTTAAGTTAGAAACTCAACTTAGAGAGTTAAGTGCTAGTATTACCACAATGAATGCTAATATAACTCAGCTTCGCGAAGTTAATGAAGCAACCAATGTTAGTATTACACAATTAACGGAATCTGTTGACAAAAATGGCAGAAATTAACCGTAGTTTAGAACGTAGACTCAATAATGAAGGTGCCCAAATAAAAAAATTTTGAGACTCTAATAAAAATTAGAATCTAAGTTCACAGAAATTAATGAAAGATTTATACGTGACTTAGAAGCCATAAAAAGGGAAATCAAATCACAAGTAGGAGAGGTATTGACATTTTTTTCTACTTCCCAGGATGTTATCAAAGAAGTAGAAAATCTAAAAGGAGATGTTAAGGTGTCCCATGGACAGTTATCACATGCACATGCTAGGATGCCTTCTATACAGGACAACCTCCATTAATATGTCAAAAGAAATTTCACTAAATTTGGAAATGAGATTAATTTGTTAAAAACTCAGCAAGAAGTAGCTGATAAACGTTACAAAACGCAATTAGATAGTGCTCACACACAGATTACTCGCATAGGGCGTGGTGTAGTTTAGGCAGACTTGGAGAAGGAAGTTAAGGAAGTGAGAATTCCACACGAAGGCATGTTAAAATGAAACTTGAACTCCGGAGAAATATGGAATCTCTTAACAAAAGGGTCTCTCAAATAGAACAAGATGCCTTATTATCCGGTTTACAAACTGTTACTGGAGAAACCCTAAACATTTATACACCTAAGATAACTGAAGGAAAATCGACCAAATTTTCAGGGAAAGAGGAGTACACGCTTGAAGAAAGCCTCCTCAATCTCGAGGATTATAATCAGGAAAACCGTATTCAACCATATCGTCAGTTACGCATGTCGTCCAGGTATTGGAAGGAAGGGCGTTAATGTGGTATACTGCTTTTGAATTTAGAATTAGGACTTATGAAGAATTCCAGGAAGCCCTACTCAAGCGATACTGGAACGATGGTAGATCACATAACCGAAAATTTTAATTGGGAAACCAGATGACAACGTTCTTTTCACAGAACCTACATGCCTTGCTATCAAATTACACCCTAGAGATATTCAAGATTCTCATTCTATTATCGTTACATTTATTTGTAGCTGGCGCCCATCAACAATTGTATGTGTAAGTAATCAGTTAAGTACTAAGTGAAACTGCATAGTCCGACGATTGAATATTTTATTTCATGAATATTTTAATTCAGTTTCATTTTAAATTAGTGAGCAGTCACAAAGGTAACGTACTTGGAAAGAGACCCAGGGGACGACCAAAGATGTCATACATCAGGAACTCCGTCGGTAAACTGGCATGTGGTTCACATAGCAACATGAAGAGGCTGGCAGAAGATCGTCATATGTGGCTGCAGCGACAAGGCATGTCCTTTAATAGATGACGATAATGAATAATATTACAAGTAAAAGTAAGATCGATAAATGAATTGTCCAATGTGCTGTGATAGCTGCTCGGAATAGCACTGAAATTAAAGTGATGTTTGAAATAATCAAATGCCTTTTCATTCCTTTAGATATCTATATAAAGATCGGCCATCATGATGACTGACACATCAACATCAAACTCGTCGTCAATCATTAAACTTCTTTCAGAGAAACCCATGAGTGCGCTAAAGAGAAACATTTTCAAATCGCCAGAATTGATGGAAGGATGAATTTATTAGGGGGCTAACATAAATCGAGAACATCCATTAAAATAATTATATACACATAACCCAGCGGGGGGTGGGAGGTTAGGTGGGTTCAAACCCTCTTCGAAACAAAAGTAAACTTCACAAATATAAACAGCACATACGGGTTTTGAAATAGTCTACAATAAATTCGAAATATTATAAAAACAAGCATTTAAAAAATAAACAAGTGAATTTAACTTATAAAATATGCGCCATCTGTAAATATTACTCTTTGGATATAGTTAACAAATTTTCCTAAAACATAAAATGAAATTCGTTTGGTGAGGTATATGGATTCTTTGTTTCTTATGTTCTTAATACATTTTACACCATAAAAATCAATTTCAGTAAACACACAGAGATATTCTTCATGTTAAAGAGCCTCTACAAGATTTAGAAAATGATTCAAACCGCTAAATATTTTAATACTTAGATTGAAACATATTGTTACCTCCATTATTAAACAAATGACCCGGCGAGTTGGCCGTGCGTTTAGGGGCGCGCAACTATGAGCTTGCTTCCGACAGATAGTGGGTTCAAACCCCATTGTCGGCAGCCCTGAAGGTGGTTTTCCGTGGTTTTCCATTTTCACACCAGACTAATGCTGGGGATGTACCAAAACTAAGGCCACGGCCGCTTCCTTCCCACTCCTAGGCCGTTGCTATCCCGTCGTTGCCATAAGACCTATCTGTGTCGGTGCGACGTAGAAGAAATTCTAAAATAAGTTTTAACAAATGACAGAAATCTTCGTGTCGCACTGCATGCACGTGTTACAGCGTGTTCTGCCCGCCAGACCGATGTGAATTTATCGTTCTACTTGGCCTGTTGTCTGACGGTCATGAGTAAATAAGTGTGTGTAAGAATGAAGGTAGAGGAGTTCAGTGTAAGTTAGTCATAGTGAGGCGGGGGGGGGGGGGGGCGCTCACATTGGGATTGGTCTCCGCCCATGTGAGCGTCCACATAGTAGACTTTGTATTTTTTTTAGAAAGGGGGTGTGAGGGAATGACACAAGTGGCAGGGATAGGACGGGCCTATCCCAAAGGTTGTTGACAAAGGTGAATAGATGGAGGTCGAGAGGGAGTGCCTGGGGTGCTGGATTGCAGCACACGTGTGACCTTTAATCAAACGGAATGGTGAGGATATAGCTTTGTCAATTGTGTAGAGGGGCGGACGTGTCGTTCCAGGGAGGGCGGCTCCTTTTGTTTCCTCACCAGGGGGGGAGGGGGGGACACGGCACGGCCGGTCAGTAAGGTAGTTATAAGGGTAGTGCTCACATGTGGATAGGTTTCCCGCCCATGTGAGCGTCCACATTGTAGACTTAGTTTATTTTTATTTTGCGTCCACATGGTAAATTTAGTTCATATTTGTTCTCTTTGTAACGGGGACGTGTATTTGGGCCGAAAGCCTGTAATGTTCTTCCATAAATATCAATATCATAACTTGACCTATTGAGTTGTAAAAGACACTGCTATAAAACTATTTCAAACTTTTCTTTCTGTAAAATGTGTCTGAAAGTAAGAAAAATATTTGTTACTATAGATTTTGTTTTAGGAAAACCCCTCTTCTCCCAATCGCAACTCCCTCCAAAAAAGTTGCTGGGTCCGGCTTTGCAACTGACCACGATGTACTACCTGCGTCTCACGAGAAGTCACGGAAGCTTGTAGGTACGGCATAAGTAAACAGTGCGAGCTCTGTGAAAGAGATGCGTGTTCATTATTAAACTGTTCATTGCGCAGTACTTACAGTAAATGTGTAATTGAGGCACAATTGCACTACCAGCAGCACCTTAGTCCACAAGAAACACCGCGGACGGAAACGATGTTTGTTGTCAAGCCTTGAGACTTGAGATTAACGCATGCGCAGCGACCATGCTTACCCTGGGCTCCCTTTACTCCGTATGCACGTGACTTCTCCTAAGACGACCGTAGTATTCACAACGATAGGTAACCTCCAACTGAACGCGGAAGTCAACACAGCGCCATCTTATAACGGGTGTGACGTCACATATTTAGCACAAATTTTGCCTTACTTTGAAGCACTATTTCAGAAAAACTACATTTCAGATTTTCAATTTTTCCTTTCTTAACTGTCAATTGAGACATTAAACATAATTGTAAGCTAAATACTCTTGGTGATATAAGCGTTCTAACCAAACACTAAAAGCGTCTTACACTTTTCTTTCCGTGTACCCGTTGTCGCGAAACGTAAGTCTAAGGCCGCGTGCACACTGAGCGCGCTTCGCACAGTGTGTCGCGTGTAGCGTGAAATGCTATGCATACCGCAAGGCGTTATCCAAGTACACTAGAAACAGTTTACTGGTGGATAAAAGTTACCTAAAATTGAAAATTAGAAAGAAGAATCGAAAGTGGGTTCATGAATTTAATGAAGAACGAATTACATTCGGAGAATTCTATCGTTTGTACAGAGATGCAAGACTTTATCGCGATAAATTTTATGATTACTTAAGAATGACAAATATTACCTTTGAACTTCCAAACCTTGCAACTGAAATGTAGCGACAAGTAGCAGAGAAGTATTGGGAGAAATTCAATTTTCCCAATTGTCCAGGAGCACCGAGCAGCAAACACGTGGAAATTAAATTTCCGGCTAAAACACGCTCTTTATATAATAATTATAAATGGTATTTTGCAATATTGTTACGCAATTAGCATACACAATTTATCATCGTAACAAAAGTGGAGTAAATGTGTCACAAATATAATTCATAAACAGAAATATTTACTTCCAAACCCACTACTAGCCTGCGGAGTGATATTCTTCATGTTACCATCCTCCATTGGCGAAATTATAAACCGATATGACAGAGTCTGGGAAATTCTATGCACTTTGTCACAAAGTGTCCGGCTACATGGCTAAATGTTTACCGTACTGGCCTTTGGTCACAGGAGTCCCGGGTTCGATTCCCGGCAGAGTCGGGAATTGTAATCATAATTAGTAAATTCCATTGGCACGGGGGATGGCTGTATGTGTGTATTCATAATCATTTCATCCTCATCACGACACAGATCACTTACGGGCGTCAGCTCAAAAGACCTGCACCTGGCAAGCCGAATTTCTCCTCGGACACTTCCGACACTAAAATCCATACGCAATTTCATCCTGTCACAATGTTAACCCACTAAAGTGTGTCAGTAGAAGTAATATTACTGAATATTTTTACTGTAGGAATGCGATAAAACTGCTGTAGATACTTAAGTCTACTTATTTTGCAAAACGGTTACATTTTTATAGTTTTTGCGTCTTGGGTTACATATTTCTTCTCTTTGAAACACTGCATGAATAATTCCTTCTTTCATAGCTTCAGAAAAAGCTATGTAACGCTAAGTAATTAACCAACACTGCTATTTACCTGGCGCTTCTCTTAGCTGTAAGGTAGGTGTTCAGCGCAGCAGGCGCGGACGGTGTGAACACCTGGCTTAGGAACAAAGTACTGGTTATGCTTAGCGTGACGCTTAGCGTTGAGCAACACACTACGCTGAACGCCTACCGTACAGCTAAGCGAAGCGCCACATAAATAGGAGTGTTGGTTAATTACTTAGCTTTACATACCTTTTTCTGAAGCTATGGAAGAAGAAATTATTCATGCAGTGTTTCAAAGAGGAGAAATATGGAACTCAAGACATAAAAACTATATAAATGTAACTCTTTTGCAAAAGAAGTGGATTGAAGTATCTGCAATATTTGGCAAAGACGGTAAGTTTTATTGCATTCCTACACTAAACATATACAATAATATTACTTCTAATCTCACACTACTGGGATTAACATTGTGGCAGGATGGGTAACTTTGTGACACAGTGCATAGAATGTCCCAGACTCTGTCATATCGGTTTATAATTTTACCAACGGAAGGTGGGAACATGAAGAATTATATCGCTCTGCAGGTTAGTAGTGGGCTTGGAAGTAAATATTTCTATCTATGAACGATTATATTTGTCACAAATTTACTCTCCTTTGGTTACAGCAGTAAAATGTATATGATAAATGTAATTATTCTACCAAGCTACAGATCCAGTGCCATTAAAGAAATCGGAGAAAGTATCTCGGATGTTTTTAACTCTATCCAAAAAACGTCACTGTGTTGATGTGTTAGTCCGTAATGAATCACCAAGCTAAGCAATCAGGTTCCCATTATTTTCCGTCTGGAAAGGTTCGTGTTGTGAAGGCCGCAAATTGCTTTTACAATATCAGGTTTTATTGCTTTCAGTAAAATCCACCACTTACTGTACATAATACCAAAGGCACATTCTACACTTCTTCTTGCCCTTGAGATTCGATAATTATCAATACGTTTCTGATTGTCTAAAATTCTTTTGGGATATGACCTTATCAAGTACTGCAAAAGAGGGTAAGCTTCATCACCAATAATGACAGAAGGAGCGATATCCTGAATCTGTGGGAGTTCTCGTGCTGGTGGAATATTTAGTGTGTTATTTTCCAATAATGTGTATAACGAGGTAGTTCCATCTCTTTGACGTCCAACTGCCCCAATATCAACAGATTGCAACCTGCATCAACAAGAGCTTGTAACAATATTGAAAAGTACTGTTTATATTTATAATATAAAGAGCAGGATTTAACCATTACATTTCTATGTGTTTGCTATCCAGTGCTCCTAGACAATTGGGAAAAGTCCATTTCTTGCAATACTTTTCTGCTACTTGTCCTAATATTTCAGTTGTAGGGGTTGGAATGTATGTCACCTGTAAAACATTCCATATTATGAAACACATCTGTTTAATAATTTAAGAAACTGTCGACAAGCCCAATCTTAAGTGAAGCGCTAAAAAATGAAATGACTCTCCAGTGGCAAAACATCTGAAAGAAATAGCAAATAGGTTCATTTAATTATAAACAGTTGTGCAGAATCTTTGTAATAAATAAGAAGATTGGTTACATCTGTATATCACATTCTTTCACAAGTACCGGGCGAGTTGGCCGTGTGCGTAGAGGCGCGCGGCTGTGAGCTTGCATCCGGGAGATAGTAGGTTCGAATCCCACTATCGGCAGCCCTGAAGATGGTTTTCCGTGGTTTCCCATTTTCACACCAGGCAAATGCTGGGGCTGTACCTTAATTAAGGCCACGGCCGCTTCCTTCCAACTCCTAGGCCTTTCCTATCCCATCGTCGCCATAAGACCTATCTGTGTCGGCGCGACGTAAAGCCCCTAGCAAAAAAAACTTTCATAAGTATTGTCTAATTTGAAAAGTCAGTAAAAATTACTTATTTTCTTATTCAGGTCTATATTTTGTTTATATTTCAGTTAAAAGTCACCTGGAAATATCTTAGAGATTACTTCCAACGAGAGTGCAAGGTTTGGAGTAGGAGCCGGTGATGAGCCGAAGGGGTCATCGTGACAATATCTTGACGCGATGCTCCTTATTAAAGATGTTTCGACTTCTGACAAAGTCGAATCAAGTGTACGAGAGGAACCTGACAGACAAGGAGGAATATCCGAGGACTCTACTGAACATGAAATAATACAGTCACCGCAACCACAAAGTGAAGCTACTCTTCGTGTTCACCGTTACATGATGAAAACAAAAGGAAACACAAGAAGATGAAATACTGGGTGTTGAAAAAATGGATTTGTTATTGAAAGAAGCTAAACAGGAAGAATATGCTGATTTGCTCTTTCATAACACTGCCTCTGTGGCGAAAACGTCGTTTGCGACTTAAGATACATGAACTTGTCGTCAGTGAGATTGAAGATAACGAAAGACAGAATACTTCACTTGAAATTACTTTTGTGGTACCGCCCTAAGCATCTATTCAACCCACATTTTTATTATTTACTTATCTAGATTCTTTGCCTTAAAGTTGTATTTTTTTCTTTACTACTTTGCTATCTGCTTAGGTAAAGTGTTAAATGCTGTGGATTATTTCTGTATCACCTTCAATAATAATACTAATATAATTTCGTTTTTAAATGTGCGTTGTCATTCCACTTTCCATTATTATTATTATACGTACTTGACTGTTAAAAATTGCTCTTCGGGTGATATATTCCGTCTGAAGTTAGTACCAGGTCCACCAATATGATTTTCTAACTTCCCTAAGAGCACCTCAAAGGTATTTTTTGTCATTCTTAAGTAATAATAAAATTTATCTGGATGAAGTCCTGCATGCCTGTACAAAATGCTAGAATTCTCCGAAAGTATTTCGTTCTTCATTAAATTCATGAACCTTCCTACGATTCTTCTTTCTAATGTTCAATTTTAAGTAGCTGTTATCTATTAAAAGAGTAATTTCTAGCGAACTTAGATAAGTCAAAAGCGCCCCGCATCAAACTACGCTGACTGCACAGCTTAGAGAATTCGGTGTGAGCAGGAAGCACGCCTTGCGCTATGCGTAACACTTCACGCTACACGCGACACGCTATGCGAAGCGCGCTCGGTGTAGGTTTGGGTCCCTTGACTCGTACCGTACTCGTAGCTGCTACACAGAAATGGTGCTGAAAGTGTAACAGTTTAATAACAATCTGTGTCACGCGTCATTGTCCAACAGAGCGTCGCTCTCTCTGTCTTGTAGCAAAAAATGTGCTCAAAGGAAAATTGGTGAGTGCACATGAAGAGATGAGATCAATAGAGGAACTGTCTCTTTGTTGTTAACGAGACGAGCGGGGATGTCCAAGGCTCGTTCAAAGCGGGCTATGGTCGCTCTGTGCTGTCATATTTCCACAACAGAATCAATGCATATTAATTGGACTGTGACCTGTCAAGTATAATATCCCACTATGCAGCCAACAGTGCGTCAAGATTACCAGACATAAGCACCCAACTATGCTGCAAAAGGTGGTGAAATACGCGTTTAAACATGCACTTATTTTCATGCTATTAAACACTTGTATGAAATGCAAACGTAACATTACTTTACTTACGCGATTCACCCAGACCAATACAGAAAACAACTGATTGAAAAACAAAAAATCACACTACCTACAGTTGCGACTGTTCCACTGGTACAAACAATACGCTCATGTTTTGTTGTTTTGTTTTTTACAAGTTGCTTTACGTCGCACCGACAAAGATAGGTCTTATTGAGACGATGGGGCAGGGAAGGGCTAGGAGTGGGAAGGAAGCGGCCGTGGCCTTAATTAAGGTACAGCCCCAGCATTTTCCTGATGTGAAAATGGGAAACCACGGAAAACCATCTTCAGGGCTGCCAACAGTGGGGTTCGAACCCACTATCTCCCGAATACTGGATACTGGCCGCACTTAAGCGACGAGACATATCAATCTGTCATTGTTCGCACACGTCTCCTAGATATGACACGGTGCGTTAATTAATACACATGATTAAGGCTCGGGTGTTTATGACCAAAAATGTATTAAAATATGACAATAAATATGACTTAAAATTTTTTGGGGCACATTTTCGAAATCTTCAAATTTTTGCAGCTATTGAAAATATACTTTTAAAACCTAGAACATTTAATAATAATAACTAAGTAATAATATTAATTTCATTATCATATTTTGATATTGCGGGGTGAGGGATCCTCCGACTGATCCCAACATGATGGTGCAAGGCCACCAGAATCCAATGCCCTGTTTAGACCAGACTCTAACTGGCCCCAGATTTTACCGGCTGGGGTAGTTTCCGATGTGCGTTTTACCATAATGGTAGATTGTGTGAATCATTTCACACGAGGGTGGAACCCGTAGGTCCCACAAAAATTAGAACAAGATTGGTAAGACCTGGAGCATGCTTAAACAACCAACCCTGACCTGGATACAGACGCTGGCCACAAAACTGCCCGCTGCGGGATCAACATGTGTGCATTTACATTTCAAAGATAGTTAGTTCTTCCACCTTCTTCACCGTTGGGATCCAAATTCCTCATCCGCTGCTGAAGCTGTTGACTGTATCTTTGTGAATGCTTTTTATTACTATCCCAAAAAGCAAGGATGCCTCTTCCGCTAGTAGAAAGAATCACGAATGTGATGAGGAAAATGAGACTGACGTTTTATGGGCAACAGGATACTTCTTCTGCAGGAAAAGTGGAAAAAACAACCGGGATGGCTTACACAGGTGCACAATGACTTGGCAGAAATAGGTATCAAGGAGGAAGATATCAAAGAAAGGACATCATTTAGGAAGAAGGTGCGGAGTGAGGGATGCGTCTGAAGAGCAACATGCGAAGCCACGGAACATCTAGGTGGAAGAGCGAGCAAGAAGAGGTCAAAGACTCAAGAATCTTTGGCGAGAGTGCAAAGAGAAGGGTATCAGTCTGCGTGACAGAGGGAAGATTGTGTAAGCGTCGCCCACAGGTGGCCGTATAGATAAATAATAATAATATTAATAATTATATTTTGAATGTATTTAATTACTCATTCCAGAGCTAACTCTCGACTCTGCACAGTATGTAATAAATGTCACATTTTGATGGGCGATCAGAAAGAATTATAATAGCAAATTACATATGTTTTAAAGTTTTCAAAAGAAGACGATCTGCTATTTTCACGCAACATTGACTTTTGACGGGAAGAAGACCGCTCAACATCGCAGTGTGTTATTGGGCCATTGAGGCTCACTATTCTGTCTCTTTCTATATAGCTTACTCTCGTGATTAACATAAATGTATATTTCTAAGAAGGTTCATGTTACAGAATAGACAACAATTAGGAGATGTGAAAAATCCGTATATGGGACGACTGAAGGCAGGTGCGCGAAAATGGAATAAAACGAAAAAAAATGATAAAAGCACAAAAATTCACGGGGAAATATGACCATAATACGAAAAATTACCGGAAAATTACAAAGAAGTTAAAAGAGCCAAAATAGACTTTATTTGACCCGTGAAAATTGCATAATTCTTTCCGTAGATAAACATCATGCTTAACTTGTATTTTCCATGGAATTAATATAAAGAAATAAAATATAGCATGTCGCAAACATTCGGGCCTTAGACATGATAAGTCAATTAGTAAGGTTTCTCAGCAAACTGAGTAAAAAGCAACACACACACACACACACACACACACACACACACACACACATTTAAATACACATCTTTCATTTTACACTGCGCTTTTCATTCCCTGCCCGTAATTTGCTCTGCAGTACACTACACTAGTCTTGGTTTAAATCAGTGGCGTCTATGTGTTAAAATGAGCTCATTATTATTACCGTATCAGAAATATCATTTACATAGTTCTGTTGTACATACTGAGCCCCATGTCTGTCTGTTAGTTCATCAGCCCAGAGGCTGGTTGGATCCTCAAATAACACCACCAAAAGCTATGCAGTTATAGGAAAACCACAAAAACCAATGGCAGCACCAAAATGAGGCGTACTAGGCAAGACGAGGAGTGAGGTAGTTTGTCATTGCTTTCCTCACTGGGCCAGGCAGTGCTATTGTAGCAAACTGACCTTATGAACAACACCTTTCATGACACTCAGACGCACTGGTTGTGTACTCTGAATGCCATTACTCAGCACCACCCATACCCCAGGGGCTTCCATAGTCACAGCCATTGATGAGACTGGGACTTCGGTGGAAGCTACACTTTGCTCTGGCCTAAAACAAACTATAATACATAAAAATCACAGCACTTCACACCAGTCTCGACCAGAACCTAGCAACATTCCGTATTGCAGGAAGATGGATACAATGAACACTGGAGCATATGCTGCATAGTTTAATCTTCACCACAGTGCAATTTGTTGTTGCCCCATCTTGCTAGTTTGACTTTGGACCTGCTCACTCCTGTCCTCAGTCTGTTCAAGGACTTCCAGACAGACCAGTCTTCATGAAATCCAGGTGGCGAACTTCCTGGGATGAGGGGGACCTTGCAGTGTCAGGTGATCGAGTTAGTCCCTCAGACGTTCGTAGGAAACTTTTCCTTGACTTCAGTCTCTGGGCCATGCAGGGGATGAGTACTTTGTTTCTCCACTCTCTCCTCTCCTTGTTTACGTTCCTTTAAAATCAGCTTCAATGCGAAGAATGATCTCCACATCTTTGGAGAGTACTTGAATTCGGGAGCAAGTGTTAAACCATCTTGTAGATCCATGTTATCAGTTCTAGCCAAATATTTATTTATACCTAACATGATGTTGTAGTCCGGATTTCGTTGAAGGACATCACTATATATATATATGTTTATTTGAATAGCAATTCAGTTTTGAATCCAAGCGGGCTACAGATTCGAATCCCATTTGGGGTGGCGATTTTTAATTTCCTGCAGCTCGAACGTTAGGTGTTATGAATTAAAATTTAGCACTTATGCTTTTGTGTCCAAGTAAGCTGCACGTTCGAATCCCAATTCGGTCGGTGATTATTTAATTTCTTGTAGCGTTAAAGCCAGGTGTTTCAATTAAACGCACAAGCGTTTAACGTACAGTCATGCATGTTTGTTGCCCACATAGAGGAGCCACGGGTTCGATTCCTAGTCAGGTCGGCGATTATTTACAGTTCCTGTAGCTCGAAGGTTGGGTGTTTTGAATTTAATGCACAGTTATTTACTTAGCATGATACTCAGCAGTCCAAAAGGGAGAGCCCTAGGTTCCATTCCCTAACATGTGTAGCGCGAACAGTTTTTTTCTGTTCTGAACGGTTTTTTGCTGTGCGGTCGAAACCGTGTAGTGTGAAAGGAGCTTGGCACAGCTGACAGCGCGACAGATTGGCGCATCAAGTGCTTCACGTCAAGGAGAAACAATCCTTTTTATCGTTTAGGTTTGAATTGCCCGACAAGTGCTGCGCTCTAGTGGACACTAGATAAACTACTACATCAAAGCAAGGGACGCGAACCGTAAGGGATACGTGTATGTATGTATGTTCATTCCTCAGCCCGAAGGCTGGTTGGATCCTCCACAGCTCCGCCATCAGCAGTCATAGATGGCCTAGGCACCACTGAGGAGGCGTACTAGGGAAATGAGGAGTGAGATAGTTTCCCATTGCTTTCCTCACTGAGCAAGAAGTTATTACATATCAGTCTGCCAAGCCCACTGAAACGTGTGCACCAACCGACCCTATGAGCAATATTTTCAAACCATTCATAGCGGGGACTGGCTGCAAAAGGAATGGCATTACTAGCATCGCTCATACCTCAGTCACTTTCATGTTGTCAAAGTCAAGCCTATACCACAGGACATAGTAAACAGTAAACACTACGTACGGGGTACGTTCAGCTATCTATAAACTTCTTCTTCTTCTTTATCTGTTTACCCTCCGAGGTCGGTTTTTGCCTCGGACTCAGCGAGGGATCCCACCTCTACCCACCTCTACCCACCTCTACCGCCTCAAGGGCAGTGTCCTGGAGCTTCAGACTCTGGGTCGGTGGATACAACTGGAGAGGATCACCAGTACCTCGCCCAGGCGGCCTCACCTGCTATGCTGAACAGGGACCTTGCGGGGGATGGGAAGATTGGAAGGGATAGACAAGGAAGAGGGAAGGAAGCGGCCGTAGCCTGAAGTTAGGTACCATCCCGGCATTTGCCTGGAGGAGAGGTGGGAAACCACGGAAAACCACTTCCAGGATGGCTGAGGTGAGAATCGAACCCACCTCTACTGAGTTGACCTCCCGAGGCTGAGTGGACCCCGTTGCAGCCCTCGTACCACTTTCCAAATTTCGTGGCAGAGCCGAGAATCGAACCCGGGCCTCCGGGGGTGGCAGCTAATCACACTAACCACTACACCACAGAGGCGGACCGCTGCCTATAAACACGCCCGTATGGTATAACTAGGAAATCAGTGCGCCCTTATTCCGTACGGGCATAGTGTTGTAAGTGTTAAGACTTCGTAGCGGAGTACCGAGGCATAGGATCGCAGAGAAGCGGTGACAGCGAGCGGAGTGACCGCAGTGGCGAGCGGCCTTAGTCGTCTCAAAGAAGCGGCGTGATTACGTCTATATAAACTAAACAGAACTGAACTCGCCAGTTATATAAATGCTCAGGACAAATAAATAAATAAATAAATAAATAAATAAATAAATAAATAAATAAATAAATAAATAAATAAATAAATAAATAAATAAATAAATAAATAAATAAATAAATCCAACTCGTTGGCTGAATGGTCAGCTTACTGACCTTCGATTCAGAGGGTCCCGGGTTCTATTCGCGGCCGGGTCGGGGATGTTAATCGCTTCTGAATAATTCTTCTGGGTCGGGGACTGGGTGTTTGTGTCCGTCCCAACACTTTCCTCTTCATATTCACACAACACACCGCACTACCAACCACCACAGAAACACGCAGAATAGTCATACATCCCTCCATATAGTGTTGGCGTCAGGAAGGGCATCCGGCCGTAAAACAGGGCCAAATCCACATTGCTACGCAGTTCACACCCGCGACCCCACAGTGTCGGAAAAGCGGTAGGAAAAGAATAAATAAATAAATAAATAAATAAATAAATAAATAAATAAATAAATAAATAAATAAATAAATAAATAAATAAATAAATAAATAAATAAATAAATAAATGAAAATTCACAGCCCGTTTCCATTCATTCGAGCTGGTCAGGAGTGGAATGAATGAATGAAGTCCCCATCTAGTGGCGAGGATAGGAATTGTGCCGGCTGCCGAAGCCTGTCGCACTCCTCTGGGGCAATGATTACTGAATGACAAATGAAATGAAATGATATTGGAGAGTGTTGCTGGAATGAAATATGACAGGGGAAAACAGGAGTACCCGGAGAAAAACCTGTCCCCCCTCCACTGTGTCCAGCACAAATCTGACATGGAGTGAGACGAATTTGAACTACGGAACCCAGCGGTGAAATGCCGGTGTGCTGCCGCCTGAGCCACAGAGGCTCAAATAAATAAATAAATAAATAAATAAATGAATAAATAAATAAATAAATAATAAATAAGTAAATAAATAATACACAAGGCCAACTCGTTCAAATATCTTGGAGAATGGATAACCCCAAATGTTAATGAGGACCTTGCAATGATGAGTAGATGCACTAAATTAGAAAGAGCTTATAATCTTTGTAAGAACATTTATACAAGTCTAAATCCTTCTCCTTGAATCTTAAACTTAGACACTACAACACCGTTGTAAGACCATCTGTACTGTACGCCTCAGAATGCCTAAACATTACCCGGAAAGGACAATTCAGAAAACTGGAAATGAAAGAGCGAAAGATTCTCAGAAGGATTATGGTTCCCATTAAAGAAGGAGATGGGTACAGAATCAGGCAAAACAAGGGACTGTACAATAAAATAGAGAGCATTACAAAAGCTATGAGGAAGAGAAGACTAATGTTCTATGGTCACGTAGCCAGGATGGACAGCCAGAGACTCACTTCAAGAATCTTCAACACTGAATCTAGAGGAAAAGCAACAAATGCCAAATGGACGAATTTAGTTCCGAAAGACCTACAATACCTAAACATTGATCACATTAACATTTACAACCGAGATAAGTTCAGAAAGTTAGTCAAGACATCTGACTCTCTCCAGTTACTAACAACGGAATCACTGCGTCCAGGAGGAGGATTGAAATGGACTCAAGAAAGAAAATAAATCCATAGCGCTAGAATGAAGGAATACTGGGCTAAGAGGAAGAAAAGAGCTCACCAGAGTTAAGGACCACATGGTCCATCGTAGGCCTAAACGAAGAAGGTTAAATAAATCAATAAATAAATAAATAAATAAATAAATAAATAAATAAATAAATAAATAAATAAATAAATAAATAAATATACCAGTAAATGAAACTGAACTCACCAGTATTTACAGAAGATGTTGAAAGTGATCTCTCTGAGCTGCAATGCAAGCTTCACATCTTGTAATGTGATTTCGGAACGCACTTCGCAGTTTACAGACACTGATGGAAGGCAGAGTGTTCCTAATTTAGATTGTTAATTCTTCTGCAGTTGGAAGATTATTCCTGTAACATTTTCCTTTGGGATTTCTCTATAGATAAAAGTCGCAGGTGTTTAAGTCAGGCGAACGAGGGGGATTTAATTCTTTACTAACGATCTGATCATTATCGAACTCTTCCTGCAACGTCGCTTCAGCTAAAAATATGAATCGAGAATGTTGTGAATACAATGGTTGGAAGAAATTGTGTCCTCGAGAAATACCGGACCGATAATTTGTCAGGCACTTAGCACAGATGTCTTGAAAATGTGCGGGTTTTCTGTATACCAGATACTATTGTTCTGTGAATTGACATATCGACTCAAACGAACCCACGCTTCGTCGTTCATAAAAAGAAAGTTCGGATCCACGATACGATCATGGACACTATTCATTAGCCAATTGCAAAATCTTATTCTTGCAATGGAATCTGTAGGCTGTATGTTATGGACTGAATGAGTCCGGTAAGATCACAAATATAACAATTTTGTTGCATTACTCGCTAATGAATGTGAAGTACCAGTTTCCTGAACTAATCTCCGAAGCGACTTATGGGGACTGACTTGTAGTCTTGTCTGTGTACGAGTATCTTCTAACATCTGTTGTGTGAGACATGTTCTCCTTCGCTCTTTTTCCTTATTAGTGACGGAACCATCACTACGCCACTTGTGAACGAGTTGATGCACATAACGTTTTGATGGTACTGTAGAACTGGAAAACTGTCTACGGAATTTTCGAAGGCACCTTTTCACTAGTTTCTTTTTCTTGTACAAATAACACTCAATGAAAAATATTCTCCGCGCTGTAGATTAATTAACAATAACCTTACAATATTCCTTGAAAGTCCAATCGTTACTAGCGAACTGAGCGACAGAGCCAAACATCCTGCTGCCTCAGCTTTCAACACTTCATATCACGCCAGGCTTGACAAAAGTCATATGGCACACTTTTGGGGATTCCCACGGCCCATGAAGTCTTAAATTATACTCCCTGTATAAGAATAAAGGTTAAAGAGAGAAGCATGACGAAAGTTCTTTACTCTGTGGAAAATCCATGGAAGAGGATCATCTATCGAGAGTATATTCACTTTGGGTTAAATATCTGGGTAGTGAATATAAAACAAAAAAATAGAAAGGAAGAAAGAATTCCGTACGATTGTAAAATTATTAAATAAAGAATTGATTGTACCGAGAGAACAGAACTTTTTCTGCATTCTTCTAAGAATATGTGGCAAAGGAAAACTAGAGAACCGGGCGAGCTGGCCATGCGGTTAGGAGTGCGCAGCTGTGAGCTTGCGCCCGGGAGATAGTGGGTTCGAACCCCACTGTCGGCAGCCCTGAAGATGGTTTGCCGTGGTTTCCCATTTTCACACCAGGCAAATACTAGGGCTGTACCTTAACTAAGGCCACGACCGCTTCCTTCCCATTCTTAGGCATTTCCTATCCTATCGTTGCCATAAGACCTATCTGTGTTGGTGCAACGTAAAGCAAAATAGCAAAAAAAAAAAAAAAATTGAGAAAACAAACGCTAATTGAACAAATGATGGGTAAGACACATGCTTGCCCTAAAATATACTTCCTCTGTTCCAAGATAACCGTCGCATTTCTTTAGAAAGTAATTTATTGACAATACACAATACGGAAAGAGCACTAATAAAATACTGCAAGTCGATGATATTAACAATACTCACAACTGCACCTGGCCACACAACACTGTCTAAAGTAACACGAGCTGAAATGTGAATGTCGGATTTACACTATGGAACCAGAGGTAAACACCCCTGTCGGTGCCTTCTCTGTTTCCGTATGCAAAGCAGTTTGTAGCAGTTATTTCCACTAGCTTTCATGAAATCATTCATGACTTTTTGCAGAATCAGAAAATCCTTGTTCAGTGTGTCAACAGGAATGTCTTTGAAGGCTTTTAAAACAGAAGCAATAAGTTCATCTACTGTCGATGAATCTACTTGATGTTGGGGAGACTGTATGGCATTCAAAAAGCCGAGATCGAGGACATTTAGATCAGGGCTATATGGAGGGTGACAATACAGACGTATGGTTAGACCAGTATTAGTAGCAGCAGCTATAAACTCAGGATCAGAAGGATCCGTGTGGGCTTTTGCATTATTCTATTGTATGTAGATGGGTTTCATGATGTCCACGAAGTCCAATTTGACTTGATAGCAGGGAGAACTTTCTCAATGACCATTTTTCTGTATTCGTGTTGTGTAACAGATTGGATAGGTTTTGTAACAATTGTCCCCCTAGACGCTGATATTTTCTTACAACACTTTATTCTGCGTACAATCTTATCTTAGTGGTCGTCAGCAGCGTGTACCAGTGGAAAACGACACAAATTCGTGGCAAACCACTAAGGTGGGCGTGGCACAGGATGGAATATTGTTACCGCTTCTGTTCACATTATACATGAACGATTTATCTGGGATGTTGACGAATTTTAAATATAACCTGTATGCAGATGATATTCAATTATATATTCACACAAAGCGTAATGACTTAAACAATTCAATCACTAACTGAAACGAAGACCTAGCAAATGTTAAAAACTGGTCTAGCAGACATGTCCTGAAAGTCAACCCATCAAAATCACAGGCCATCATAATTGGTACTTATGAATCACATGCTAAACTACAAAAATCCATAACCAGTGTTATACTCAGTGGAATAGCAATACCATTTAGTGATCATGTAAAGAACCGTAGAGTAGTATTCGATAAATATTTAACTTGGTCGGAACATCTCACAAACAATATCAGAGAATACCTATTCATTACATTCTGCAAAAAGGATGAGGTATATAATTCTAAGAAACAAAAGAAAATTATTACTTCAGACTCTAATATTCCTACTATTTGACTGCGGATTGTATGAGCACAACACTTTCATGTCGACTACAGCGAGCCTCCAATGCTTGTGCTCGATTCGTATTAAA
This sequence comes from Anabrus simplex, assembly GCF_040414725.1. Lineage (NCBI taxonomy): Eukaryota > Metazoa > Arthropoda > Insecta > Orthoptera > Tettigoniidae > Anabrus > Anabrus simplex. Next base: position 139,586,839 of record NC_090269.1, on the reverse strand, counting down.
TATCCCAGTCCAAACTCATATTATCCTTTTCCTCTCTCAGCTCTCATGGCTAATATTGACCGAACGACGTAAATACCACGCTGTGTCCCTGTGTTCTGAAAAGAAGCAAACCAGACTATCTTCGTCTCCCTTAAGGTCATCAACATTGGCATTCATCTCAGTAACTCGTACAAGAGCTACCATGCGTTCCTGGAACTCAATCCCAGCTGAATTTAGAGGCATAGGCAGTCCGAGATATTTTAAAGGGAAATGTTTAATTTGGTACTGAAACCTGTAGAAAGAACGTGTCGCTGACGTAAAAAGTAGTATTTACTTAATTATCAATAAGGATATAAAATTCTAGAGGTTAAGTAAATTAATTGCAGTGTTATTTAGAAATATAATATTTAACTAATGATTATATATATTCTATTCAAATTATTCTATGAATTGTATAATTGGTGTTGTATAAAGGGAAGGGTGATAGACATAGAGCTGAAAATTACGGGCCAGTGAGTTTGACATGAGTTGCATGTAAGCTTTGGAAAAGCATTCTTTCTGATTATATTATACATGTTTGCGAAATTAATAACTGGTTCGATGAAAAGCAGTTCGGTTTTAGGAAAGGTTATTCCACTGAAGCTCAACTTGTAGGATTCCAGAAAGATATAGCAGATATCCTGGATTCAGGAGGTCAAATGGACTGCACCGCGATTGACCTGCCTAAAGCATTTGATTAGGGTGGATCCTGGGAGACTACTGACAAGAAAGAGTGCAGTCGGACTAGACAAAAGAGTGACTGAATGGGTGGCTTTGTAGAAAATAGATCTCAGAGAATTAGAATAGGTGAAGCTTTATCTGAACCTGTAATAATTAAGAGGGAAATTCCTCAGTGCAGTATTATTGGAACTTTATGTTTTCTTATATATATAAATGATATGAGTAAAGAAGTGGAGCAGAGGTAAGGCTTTTTGCGGATGATGTTATTCTGTATAGAGCAATAAATACGTTACAAGATTGTGAGCAACTGCAAAATGACCTCGATAATGTTGTGAGATGAACAGCAGGCATTGTATGATGATAAACGGGGTTAAAAGTCAGGTTGTGAGTTTCACAAATAGGAAAAGTCCTCTCAGTTTTAATTACTGCGTTGATGGGGTGAAAGTTCCCTTTGGGGATCATTGTAAGTATCTAGGTGTTAATATATGAAAGATCTTCATTGGGGTAATCACATAAATGGGATTGTACATAAAGGGTACAGGTCTCTGCACATGGTTATGAAGATGTTTAGGGGTTGTAGTAAGGATGTAAAAGAGAGGTTATATAAGTCTCTGGTAAGACCCCAACTAGAGTATGGTTCCAGTGTATGGGACCCTCACCACGATTACCTGATTCAAGAATTAGAAAAATCCAAAGAAAAGCAGCTCGACTTGTTCTGGCTGATTTCCGACAAAAGAGTAGCGTTACAAAAATGTTGCAAAGTTTGGGCCGGGAAGAATTGGGAAAAGAAGACGAGCTGCTCGACTAAGTGGTATGTTCCGAGCTGTCAGCGGAAATATGGCGTGGAATGACATTAGTAGACGAATAAGTTTGAGTGGCGTCTTTAAAAGTAGGAAAGATCACAATATGAAGATACAGTTGGAATTCAAGAGGACAAATTGGGGCAAATATTAACTTATAGGAAGGGGAGTTAGGGACTGGAATAACTTACCAAGGGAGATGCTCAACAAATTTCCAATTTCTTTGAAATCATTTAAGAAACGGCTAGGAAAGCAACAGATAGGGAATCTGCTACCTGGGCGGTTGTCCTAAATGAGGATCAGTATTGATTGATTGAATATGGTTTGGCATAATTACAGGCTCACAGCCTCCCCGCCATACAAGAAAGGAAATAAACAAAACTAGCCCATTATTTTGCTACTCCGTGTTGCTAGGTCCTGAATGGAAATAGCCCTATTTTACCATAAAAGTCTATGGCGTATCCTGGAATCTCCACCGAGTCATGGAACTAGTAACCATGCATTAAGTAAATTTCAATTCTACTTACCCTAATTAATTGTAGGTGAACTCGGCTGTGTGTTTCTTTTTGCAGAATTCCTCAGTGTCGTCACTATAGAACTCCTCAAGTGTCCGGCTCCATGGCTAAATGGTTAGCGTGCTGGCCTTTGGCCACAGGGGTCCCGGGTTCGATTTTCGGCAGGGTCGGGAATTTTAACCTTAATTAGTTAATTTCGCTGGCCCGGGGGCTGGATGTATGTGTCGTCTTCATCATCATTTCATCCTCATGACGCGCAGGTCGCCTACGAGCGTCAAATTGAAAGACCTGCATCTGGCGAGCCGAACTTGTCCTCGGACACTCCTGGCACTAAAACCCATACGCCATTTCATTTCATTTTTCCTCAAGTGTTTTTATCTCCAAAAGAACATCCTTTTCTATAGAAGTAATTTCTAGTGCAGAGAGAGTACTCTGAGGATTGCGGAGGAAAGATTTTATTTGCTTTAGGGCCGAGAAATTGAGTTCTACAGATCATATTGTAGCGGGAATAGTTGTAATCAATGTGCACAAATTAAGAAGCTAGGGAAGACCGCCGTGGAGACCACTGGTCAGTAGGAACTTCTCGATTTGAGCCACAATCTTATCTTTGAAGTGTTCATGTTCTTGCTAGTTGCTTTACGTCCCACTGACACAGATATGCCTTATGGCGACGATGGATCAGGAAAGGCCTAGGAATGGGAAGGAAGCGGCCGTGGCCTTAATTAAGGTACAGCCCCAGCATTTGCCTGGTGTAAAATTGGGAAACCACGGAAAACTATCTTCAGGGCTGCCGAAAGTGGGGTTAGAACCCACTATCTCCCGGATGCGAGCTCACAGCTGAGCGCTCCTAACCGCACGGCCAACTCGCCCGGTTTGAAGTGTTCAGAAATGAACATTGCCCTCATTCGGATTTAAGTCGTACTATATCAAAATATTTTCCATACATTTCAATCAATTTACTGAATTGCTCTTCAAGAAAATCGCCAGAAAAAGATAAAATTTCGTACAATCAAGCATTTCAATGGAGGCAAGATCTCCTAATGAACAAAAGCGATATTTTAACTGTGCTAGAATAATATCGTATGTTTCCAGGTAAAACCCTCCTATACTTCTCTTTAACCGAAAATGAAGTTTCTTCCTTTCTTTTGTGCCTTGGTTGATCACATTTCTCATCTGTTCTAATCCACTGTTTCGCATAATTGATACTTTAGTTTCTAAAGAATTCACTTCTCTTGCGGAAAATGCAATATCTTGGGTCTTAGATTAAAGGATGTTGTACATTGTATGTAACATTAAGATCATACAGAAGAAAATTGAACTGAAAGTGAACTTCGCGAGAAACCCGCTCGCCTCGTTGATTGTGTTGTTATCCCTGTTTCCAGGTTCCTCCAAAGTACATTCGTAAGGCTCTTGGAGAAGAGCACGATATTCCGCAATGGTCTGCACTAATCGGCTGGAATAATTCTACCTTGCTGGAGCTAGCTTAGGTATTTTTTTTTTAGTACACAGTTTAGCGGTTTTAATTCTCTTAGAAAAACTGCTAAAATGTTGCAAAGCCACTCATCGTTTCGAAGAATATACGACATTCTTTCGTGCATGACACGGCTTGAGAGAGAACTAAATTAAGCTTGTGTGTATAGTAGTGGGTGAATACAGCTTCAGGAACTACATGTTTTAATTTAGCTTGCACACCATTCCGCTGACCTGCAAGCACCGCCGCTCCATCGAAAGTCTGCGCAACTTTCTTTTCGCGGAAGTCAAATCCAGACACTCAATCGCAAGTCTCACCAATGCATTCGGTGTCCTATCAGAACTCACCTTAAATAAACCAACAAATCTTTCAACATCACCATTATGGACGTATCTAAGGATAATAGACAGCTGTGAAAAGTTCGAAAAATCGAAACTCTCATCGATCATAATTCCAACGAATTTAGCTTCCCCAGCCTGAATATTTAATTCAGCGATCATTACGGTGCAGATGTCTTGAATTAAATTGTTCTGTATGAGTGGAGAAAGTCCTGTAAATATATTCGCCGTTGTGAAGTGACTGTATAATTTTTAATCAAATTTGGCTAATAATTTAAGTAGTTCAATATAATTTCCTCTGTTGTTGGATTCACTAGCCTCATTGTGCCCACGGAATGGCAACTCTTCCTTTCCCAAAAAGCATGTCACCGCAGTCAGCAGTTTCAGAATTTCCCTATTTTTCTTAACAGTTTCGTTGTGCCTTAGAACATATTCCTGCTTCTCCTTTCTTACTGCAAACCTATCCTAATTTTGCCAAAGGTCCCTAAGGATATCCAAGCGTGGATATGACAATCTGATTTCCCGTGTCTCGTAATAGCAGTGTGCAGATTGTTTGGTTAGATCTGCATATCCAGGTTTCTTGCTATTCCAAAGGGAATTTTCAGCAACAAACAATAAGCAAGGCCAACAGAATAATTTGTTTAGTGGCTCAGAGCTGCACAGTCAAGCAGTTTCACTGTCAGTTTCTGAATTGAAAGTGCGAGTACAAGTCTTGTTTTCTGTTTTTGAATTTGCGAGGTAAGGGAGAGGTCTTCCGGCTTTAACTATTTGAATCCTTTCATCGAACGAACGGGTTGTAAATGGCTTTTTAAACAGATTTGCAATTATTACGTTCTAGATTCATCCGTCGTTAATGCCACATATACACAAAACAGAATAAAACATTGAACGCGATGAACAGCACAGAAACAACACACAAAGAATGGACTCAATAGTCAGCCACTACTCCAGGACTGGAGGTAAATCACCTCAATGGCATTGGTCACTTTCATGACGTTAGGTTCTCGCTAGGGCGTAATCCGTGGGTCCCGTTCGCTGTAAACTTGGACACGCCGACTTTCTCCAAGTTGCTAACAGATAGCAGAGGGTAGCATGTGCATGATGACGTTGCCTACCGTACGTTATAACGTAGGCAACGATTGTGACCAAATTTCAATTGCAGTGACATCATTCGGAGGGTTTCTGTACTATGTCCGCCACCGAATGCAATTTTAAGATTGAATGCGTTACGTCCGTAACTTCTCCATTTGCACTCTCTTTCTAGAGTGGAATAGATGGCGAGACTACACCAGCACCACACGTAGTCAGGCAACGGAACTAGTGCAGTTGCGCGGAACGTTTGAACTTCTGAGAGACGACATTGTTAATACTTGACTTGAGAAAACCTAAAATCGTTCTTGAGACAGTTCTTTGTGCTATCATAACGCATGCAAGGAAAGCACGCCCCTGATCAAAGTACTGGATGGGGACGTGCCACTGCTGCTAGAAACATCACTTTCGTAATGAAGCGTTTATTCTGACGAATTCCTTTAAAACTATTTTTCATAAACCTGGATCCATGTATGTATCCGTTTATCTAAATAATCGGATGGAGGTTATTCGAATATTAAAAATATTCGATTATGCCACCACCACGGACGCCTTTTTCTTGGATTACGCAATGCACTATTAACTTTTGCCATACCCAAAGCGACAGCCAGAGATGTGATAGTATTTGTTTGACGCAATAGCATTTCTTGAAGTCTATCCTTATCTGTGGCTTAGCGATGGGTCGAACCAGTTCATTCATATGAACTACTTCACTCATTACCACTCTTTACTGTGAATCGTTCAAATGAAGTAATGAAGTCTGACGAAGCAGCTCACTAGGTCATTCAGGAAGGACTTCATTCACAGTGTCTCACTCTGCTTCATAATATTTAATACATTACCAACAGATGGCAGAGCCATGTAATTATGGACATCCAATGGCGTACCCAATTATAACATCTTCATCGGAATCTGAGTCCATCAAACTTTCCTCCACTTCGTCCTGACTAACGGAACGCATCACTCTCGCACATCCAGCCTTGTTCACTGCTTTTAAGGAACTGATTGCTTCATTTGTAGAGGAAAAAAGCAGCTGCCAAATTCTTCTGCGCATTTTCATCAGCCATAATTCAAGGCATTGCGCATTGTAGTGACTCATATGTTAGTAACACAACGAGTAGATCATGTTTCATACTGTACAATGAGATTTGATATTTGCGTTACTCATTACTCCGTAATATCTTATGTAAAAATTTCTTACTTACATATTAGCAATTCTGTAACATAGTTTTACGCCATCAATAAATGTATCTTCTTCTTAATGTGCCATCTTCTAGCGAAGGTTGGTGGTCAACATGGCGATCTTGAATTTGGATGCAGCGACACGGAACAGAGACATCGTGTCCAACCCATACCAGTCTATGAGGTTCTTCATCCATAGAGTTCGCCGAATGTCAGGCTGCGGTTAATTAACCTGGCTCCCCTGGGGGCGTCAACGGCTTCGGGCGGAGGAACTGCCCCCCAGGGAGGATGATGGCCCCTCAATGGAGGAAATGCCAGTCACATGCGGAGCTGGAACAGCGGTACGGATGTGTTACTGCGATGCGGAAGGCAACGGATAACCACCGCGTTATAAATTATTCCTAGTACAATCAACATGGCTGAAAACACAAGAAACACGGCCCTCAGTCCCTGGCAGACCTTAGATGGTTAGAGGGCGCTTAGAATCTCCGGGTCAGCTATCAAGATTGCGACATGGAATGCAAGAAATATGTTTGTAACAGGAAAGATTGGTAATACCATCCACGAAATGAAGAGGATGCACTTAGACAACCTGGGAATCAGCGAGATGCGTTGGCCAGGTTCAGTACAGTGTACTATAATAAATGTATATTTTTTATTATGTCGTCGTTGCCGGGACAAAACCTCTTATATGATAATACTAGCAAGATACCCGTGCTTCGCTACGGTAATATACTGAAATTTATGATTAAATGCTTATCGTTTTATATACAACCCGCCGATATTCGTGATCTGACTCGTTTACTGAGAGATTACGGCAATGTTCCTCCCATTTTTCAATCTTTCTTTCCAGCAATCGATTTCGTATTTCCCGGGCTAGGTCCAGGTATTCCACCCGGTCAGTTGGGTTCCTAAATCTTAGCCATGCTTTCCTATAAGCATTTTTAATGTGGATCAAATCCTTGAGGAGATCCGGCGTGGTGTCCTCTTAGGTGCCTTGGCGGTACTGAACCGGCGGCCGGACTACAATCGTAGTCATTAACCGTCCAGGACCCGTTTCCAGCGCGGTCCGCACATGTTGACGACGGTCCAGGACATTATTATTATTATTATTATTATTATTATTATTATTATTATTATTATTATTATTATTAGGGTGGTTGAAATTAATTGAATTTACGTATTATTATTATTATTATTATTATTATTATTATTATTATTATTATTATTATTATTATTATTATTATTATTATTGATGTTCTGGGCCCCACAGCAATATGCAAGACCGCTACTTGGCGGTAAAATACATCTGCTGCCTATGTCATTGCTAACAATGTGACCAGCACCATTGTTGCGCGTAGGCAAGTGTGCGGAATTTCTGGCGATACGAATGACATACCTCCGTGTATTATTGACCTTATTATAGAGGTGAACAATTTGACGGCCAATCTCATTCCTATCGTTTATTTCAAATGTGTTTACATTTTTATTTATATGCCAGGAGAATCTACTCTAATCTAAGAACGTTCTCCGAAGGAAAATATGGCTGTTGAAAAAGAACCCAGGAAAGATTAAAAATGATCGGTTTATGATCAGAATAAGTACATCGCAAGTCTACAGCCTGTTTCCTATCATTCGACAGGATCAGTGATGGAATGAATAAAGCCCCATCTAGCGGCGACAATAGGAATTGTGCCGGCTGCCGAAGCTCCCCTCTGGGGCAATAATCGATGAGTGACAAATGAAATGAAATATTGGACAGTGTTGCTGGAATGAATGATGACAGGGAAAGCCGGAGTATCCGGAGAAAAACCTGTCCCGCCTCCATTTTGTTCAGACGAATGTCACATGGAGTGACCGGGATTTGAAACACGGGACCCAGCTGTGAGAGGCCGGCGCGCTGCCGACTGAGCAACGGAGGCTCCTTATAAGTACATTACGAACAGTAAAATCAATTGGTCTCACCTCCTTTTACACCCCACCGCCGTTAAGTTTATTTACCCCCACCCTCCAAAAAATAAAAAGAAGGCGTGTTTCTTTATGTTTAATGGAGATTCCAAATACCAATGTTCAGGTCTTTAACCTTCAGTTTTGAGATATAAGTATCCCCTTAAAAATAATTCACGTTTTTAACTTCCCTCCACACTCCCCCCCCCCCCCTCACAAACTGATATTAAAGCAAAACATACTTGTTCCTTTAATAGTAAAGAATCTTCTAAATGCCAATTATCACCACTCTAATCTTCAGTTTTTGATTTATGTGTCCTCATGAAAGGAATTCAACTCCTTTTCACTCCCGCCCCCCCCAAGATTGTTTCCCCCCAAAACGCGCTTTTCTTTGTTTTTAAAGGAGATCAAAATACCAATTTTCACGTCTGTAACAACTTTAGTTTTTATTAGATGTATGTATTCTCATACAATTAAGTCAATTAATTTTTTCTATCCTTTAACACTCCAAATCCCCTTCATTGGATTTTCCGAGAATACGTGTTTGTCTACTTTTAAAGCAGATTCCAAAAATAAAATTTCACGTGTGTAACATCTTCATTTTTGAGATATCAGTAGCCTAATTAAAAGAATTCAACACCATTTTCAGTCACTTTTACCCCCCCACCCCACACTACCCAAGTTGTATTTCTGAAAAGTAAAAATATACTTTTCTTTATTTTTAATAGGATAAAAAAATGACCATTTTTCACTTCTGTACATGTTAAGTTTTTTGAGATATACTGTAGAAATTCTCATTTTAAAATTTCACCCCACTTTAGTTCCCCTTAAGCGGAGTTTCCAAAGACAAATCACCTATGTTTCTTTACACTTACAGGAGATTCCAAATACCCACTATTTACGTCTGTAACATTTTACGCTTCTCAGATATTCTGTAAATATAGTCTTTCAAAAAATTCACCCCAATTTGCAACTCCTGTTTAACCGCCATTAATTGAATTTTCCAAAAGCAAAAATATACGTGTTTCTATATTTTTAAAGGAGATCCCATTTACAAATTATCAGTTCTGTAATATCTTCAGTTTATGGGATATATGTATCCTTATTAAAGGCATTCAACCCATTATTCACCCTTTTACACCCCTCCTATTGGGATTTAGAGAAAACAAAGAAATACGTGTTCCTTTATTTTTAAGGGAGATTCTAAACACCAATTTTTACATCTGTAAACGTTTGAAGTTTTAAGATGTAGACACACTCATTTTAAAAATTCACCCCCCTTTTCATCCCCCATTATTTGGATTTTTCCAAAACGAAAAAATACCTGTTTCTTTATTTTTAAAGTAGATCCCAAATACCAATTTTCAGGTCTGTAATGTATTCAGTTTCTAAGATATAAGTATTCTCTTTAAAGGCATTCGAACCCATTTTTCACCCCTTTTCACCCCTCCTATTGGGATTTTCCGAAAACAAAAAATAATACGTGTTCCTTTATTTTTAATGAAGATTCTAAATATCAATTTTTACATGTCTAAACTTTAAAACTTTTGAGATATAGATGCACTCATTTTAAAAATTCACCCCCCTTTTCACCCTCGCATTAATTGGATTTTCCAAAAACAAAAAAAATTGTGTTTCTTTATTTTTGAAAGCGATCAATAGTACCAATTTTGAGGTCTGTAATATCTTCAGTTTCTGAGATATATGTATTCTCTTTAAAGGCATTCAACACATTTTTCACCCCTTTTCACCCCTCCTATCGGGATTTTCCGAAAACAAAAAATACGTGTTCCTTTATTTTTAATGAAGATTCTAAATACTAATTTTTACATCTCTAAACTTTAAAACTTTTGAGATATAGATGCACTCATTTTAAAAATTCACCCCCCCTTTCACCCTCGCATTAATTGGATTTTCCAAAAACAAAAAAATATGTGTTCCTTTATTTTTCACAGCGATCAAAAGTACCAATTTTGAGGTCTGTAATATCTTCAGTTTGTGAGATATAAGTAGCGTATCCGGATTAAAGGCATTCAACCCCTTTTTCACCCTTTTTCACCCCTCCTATTGGGATTGTCTGAAAACAAAAAAAATACGTGTTTCCTTATTTTTAAAGAAGATTCTAAATACCAATTTTCACATCTGTAAACTTTTAAAGTTTTGAGATATAGACACACTCATTTTAAAATTTCACCCCCCTTTTCACCCCGTTAGCGATGGAATATCCAAAAATCCTCTCTTAGCGAGCACCTACATCTTAATATGAATCTATGCCCAAAATTTCATTTCTTTATGTCCAGTAGTTTTGGCTCGGCGATGATGAATCAGTCAGTCAGTCAGTCAGTCAGTCAGGACAAGCTACTTTATATATATAGATTTTTGGAGATATACTGTCCCGCAGCACATACATTATGGAGAGCGAGAACGCCTTGCACCTTAGATGACAGAATCTTACCGGACAAAGTTCTAAGCTAAAATATTTCACATAAGAGGTTTTGTTCCGGCAGCGACGATATACTCTCTGCATGCTCCACTACATGCACTTAACTAATCTTACATATTTGTGTGAAAAACATTGATTACATTTAACATAGGTTACATATTTGGTGATGGCTATCATTCTTGACTATTTCTCCATGCTTGTAAGTTTAAAGAGTTCACAGATTTTGAAAGCCACAGCCACAACATTTGCCTGGTGTGAAAATCGCAAACCACGAAAAACCATCTTCAGGGTTGCCGACAGTGGTGTTCGAATCCACTATCCCCCAAATGCAAGCTCACAGCTACGCGACCCTAACCGCGTGGCCAACTTGCTGGGTAATTTCTTTTCAACGCCATACCAGACCACCCACAATATTACCAACGTCTTGCTTCAATAAAAACAGAAGGGCAAATTTTCAATTCATGTGAGGCAAGAGTAATTGTGCCACGCTGATTGGCTCAGGCAGTTGAGGCGCTGGTCTTCTGACCCCAACGTGGCAGGTTCGATCCTGGCTCAGTTCGGTGGTATTTGAAGGTGCTCAAATACGTCAGGCTCGTGTCAGTAGATTTACTGGCATGTAAAAGAATTCCTGCGGGACTAAATTCCGGCACCTCGGCGTCTCCAAAAAACGTAAAAATGTAGTTAGTGGGATATAAAGCTAATAACATTATTAAGAGTAACTGTAGTTATAGTATATAATTAGCCTCTTATTTCCTTTGTTGTAACTACCAGATGTATTTCAGTTTCAGTGGGAATGTAGTTCATTACTTGTTATCTCTGTAAACTATGAAAATGTGACACTGAAAATGTTGGTGCAATACCCAGCTTCAGAAACCACCAGCCGCCACTGATATTATGTGCATCAAAAGTGTCGTGAACCGATAAAGTTTACTGGTCATCAGTAAGCGACATAACCTCACATTGCGTGCATCCAAATTGCAGTATGTTACCGTTAAAATGGATTTAGCACCACTTATCCTATATCTACAATATCTTAAGGATGATGAACAGAGAGAAAGAGACTGTAGCGACAGTAGCGGCGAAAGAGAATTTGAAGTGGGGGGGGGAGGCACAAAAATGTGTAGAAAACAAAATAGCACCGGAGACCTGCAGAATAAGTGATGTTGGGGGGGGGGGGTTTCGTAGACAACAAAATTGAATGAAAATAGCTAAAAAATAAGTTTTTGTTGCTCTCTGAGTGAATTCGATCGAAACGTAAATGCTGACAGTTTACCAACTTAACTGCAGTAATAATAGGTTTCTTTTTGTTGAGATTTTGATTCAATACTATATAATAAACTTTCACCAAAGGAAGAGTTACACATGTACGCAACTAAAGTTTTGTGCAATCAGATTCTAATCGCTCTTCTACACGCTGCTACACGAGTCTCCACTACTCACTGTGGCATTGAAGTATCGTTTAGTTGCGTCGAATAACATTTTGTGCGTATTTCCACTAAGAATTTTTTAAATATGTAAATAAATTAAAGGAAAATATTAGGTAATAGACAGAAGGATTCTTACAAATTGCTTTTAATGTAATTCCTAGTTTCAGCTGAATAAAATGGAATAAAGATGTAATTTTTCTCCACAAAGTGGGGGTGGGGGGAACTGATACTGTGTAGCGTCCTTGTTACAATTAATAGATGACCAACTCGAGTTCCCAACTCATAGAAATAAACCTGTTCGCCAAGAAGTAATCTAAATCTACATTTAGTGATCTCGTTCGCCCTTCCTTTTCCATATTAGCTGTAGCTAACCTAACCAAACAAAATTAGTTAATCTTATAAATAAAGAACTGTAATAGAAGATATGATAAAATGACTGCAATGACTCGGGAGAAAAATGATTACCTTTTATACAAGTGTAAAATAATATTAGTCCTAGAAATACAAAAGCTGACGATTCGAAAAATAAACATAAACAACTGGGAACTGGATAAATGATAGACAAGTTGTGACGTGGCAAATGAGTATACACATAAACACTGTGACGTGGCAGTTAAGAAATATACACAGTAACGTGAGAGGTGGAATAACAAGAACGCCACACGATGCACTAAGATCAGGCAAGATAAACTTACACACACAGTGACACCCAGAATAAAACGGAAAATGGTAACACGGAGTTACAAGACAAGAAGCACCAAAAGAATAAGGAACAAAAATAAATTATTACATACAGTGAGGAGCAATATAGCAACTTATCTCAAGCGGGTAAATATGTGGAGGCTGAGCTCATTAGTGGATAATCGCAAACGTGACCTCGATTGATATTATCAGTAAGTAATATTCAGTAAATTTTAGAGAATAGTTCACAACCTTTATCATAAAAGGATAAGACCTAGTTTAAAAAGAGTAAAATTTTATAAACAACAGCATATGAGTATTGCATATGTCCTTTAATGTACCAAGAAGGTTAAAAATAAATATTTTTATTTTAATAGCCCAAAAAGAAAAAGAAAAAGAAAGGAACTGGTAGTTTAACAAAAAAATTAATTGACAGAGATAAATGAAGAAAATGAAACTAAAATGTTAGTGCGGTGTTAACACAAGAACAGAGTATATTAAAGTTACCAGAGAGCAGAAACCTAGAAGCAATGCCCTCAAAAATAATAATAATTCACATGAAAATCAACCGCACAAGGGACTCAATTAGAGGCCATTCCAAAATCCAATTAAGTAGGAGAGAAGGTAAAATTAATTGAATAAATACCAGATGGCAAGGTTAAATAAAATGTAATCAAACTACCGTACCAATGAAGTAGGAAGAGTGCTCACAACCGAACGTGGAGCAAGGTAGAGAAAACATCACACCAGCACATTAATGAATGACTCCTTAATCCAATGAATTATAATTAAAATACCGGAGAATCAGACCATGGATGACATAATCAATAATCCAATGAAATAGTAATAAAATAGTAAGGTGTGTAAATATCATCACCAACACTTCTAGACCAAGGTCGAGTCCAGTCAATCAGCGAAAATCAGTCACAAGTCTCAATTCGCAAAACAAAAACATGCCTCAATAAAGGTCACCGAGATGACGAGAAAAATAAAATCAGGCAATAAAACATGCAAAAAATCACCGTAATAATGAGATCCATTTTTCTCAATACATAATCAATAACAATTTGTGATTACTTGAGTTACCACGACAAGGTGAATGCTACAGAACTACGGAGCGGTATATCTAAAATGTTAGCCTTCAGAACAGACAGGAATATTTATTTAAGTTATCGGCCACCAGTAATTAAAATAACAAGGTGAAGCAATATAATTTAGGAATGCTTTCAATAACGTCCCTTTGAAGATGATACTACACGAATAGTACATATCTGACATGTTAAGTAGAACAAATTAAAACAAACAGGAATAATAACTAGATGTTGGAAAAATACCAACGGATACAGAATTACAAATGGAAAGTACAAGGTAATAACCTTCATAACAGAAGGACAGAAACAAGATTACTGACCACCGGAAATGAATTAAACCGAAACCAGACGAATAATGAGATTTAGGTAAAAGGTCAGTAATGAACTAACGATAAAATATGTTCTCAGTTACTAACTAGAATGACGGTAATACATGAGAAAGGAAGGAGTGGAGAACCCAAGATCAGGACAAAAAGAAATAAACATGCAAGGTCAATTTACCATTCAAAACACGATCAGAAGGTAGAAGAAGTAAATCAAAATCCCACGTATCAAAATTCCCTACCAAAAGGGATAGGAACCGGTGTAAACCCCGATAATATATCGGAGTCTACAAGACGCGTCTATCTATCACAAAACAATAGAAGTAGACTGCCAAGATGGCTTCTCCAACGGAGCTCAAGGGCATCCAGACTCCCGTTAGTAATAGGAAGAGGGTGGGGAATACGCCAATCACGTACGTTGCACAACACAGGGCTAAACAGAGCTCTGCTAACATAGTAAGGTGGACATGACTTACAGTAATTCCAATTTTAAAATTACAAAGTGACTGTCGAACTCATCGCTGCCTTCTGAACAATACTTTGAAGTACTTCCGATGTGAATAGCGAGTAAAACGAGCATCAAGAAACAGCGGTTTTGAAAACAAGGATTAGCAGTGGTGCAGCAGGTTAATGACAATTCACGGTAAGAGTTTTACCACGGTTTTGTAACGCCTGCTATTTACCGAGAATGGTGCACCCGGGCTATAGCCTGCACGGTGCTACGTAACATTGTCTGACCATCCATCCGTACCTTATAACACAGCCTGCACCGTTGCTAGGTAACATTGTCTGACCATCCATCCGTACCTTATATCACTGCCTGCACGGTTGCTAGATAACATTGTCTGGCCATCCATCCGTACCTTATATCACTGCCTGCACGGTGCTACGTAACATTGTCTGACCATCCATCCATACCTTATATCACAGCCTGCACGGTTGCTAGGTAACATTGTCTGACCATCCATCCGTACCTTATATCACTGCCTGCACGGTTGCTAGATAACATTGTCTGGCCATCCATCCAGACTTCTTTCTTTTTTTTAAAATTAATATTTTGGCATTCGGTCCATAAAACTATGCTGCCAGCTCTGTACATTTCTTAAAACAGGACGATCAAAGATCAACAGCTGTACAAGATGGGACCTTTCACGCCATTGTGACTACTTGGTGATAGAAAGCCACAACTTGGGTTGGATGAGGACAGTTTAAATGGAGACTATAGAACAAATGTATCATAATGCTCAATTGGATTCGCTTAAACATGTGACTATTGCTTCATATATATGGATGTCGTAGCTGCTCAACGACGACAAAACGGACATGGGCAGTGGAACTTTCAGTTTTATGTTTGGTATAATTTGGTTAGTGATGATTTGTATCTAGCGACCCCCTGTGGGTGGGGGCTGTAGAAAAACACCTACCGAATCCTCTTTCTGTCCTAAGAGACGACTGAAAGGTACCCCAGGAATTATTAACTTTGGAGCGTGGGTTGGTGACTACAGGGCCCTGAGCTTAGTCGCGACATTGCTTCCACTTGTGCCAGGCTCCTCACTTTCATATATCCTATCCGACCTCCCTTGGTCAACTCATGTCCGTTTCCGATTCGGACAGTATTAAACAACTCGAGGCCTAGGGAGTATTTCATGCTCACGCTCTTCGTGGCCCTTGTCTTTCTTTGGCCGATACCTTCACTTTTCGAAGTGTAGGATCGCTGCCCTTTTCCCTCTCTGATTAGTGTTATATGGAAGACGGTTGCCTAGTTGTAATTCCTCTTAAAACAATAATCACCAGCACTTGTATCTAGTGCATCCTAAAACTGTATGGTTGAGGTCCGCTTTTTAAATTTTTTATTATTATTAACAAATACATCACAAATGGGAAATATCCTGGTGTCAATGTTCACTTACAGTAGTGTAGTAATAAAGTAAAGTTAACATAATTACCCAACAACAACAACAGCAACAGCAACAACTACATCAACAAGAGTACAACAGGACATTCCATCGAGAGAAAATATTACGAGACATACTACTATTTAACAGTCTAAATCCAGCAGAAAATCACAAATTCAGTGTCCGTCGTTTACAGCTTTTACTTTTCTAATTGGAATCAGAGGGCAATTTCGGGAGACTATAAATTTAATTCTGAACAGATGACCAGGGTAAGATGCATGTCAAAGTCTCATTCTGATAATTGATGTGATATGCCGGCGAGGTAGTGGTAGTAGACTGAACCACTCTTTCTGTGGGATGTGTCTCTGGATAGCGGCGTAATGCTTGCCTCTGATGAGCTGAGTTGTTGCCCAGTTATTTGACCATTCTTTGTAAGTCTGTTCCTTGATGTGGCTTTGGAAGTCCGTGTATGGTAGGGGTAGTGTTTGGAACTGGCCTTCTGTAATGCTCTGCTTTGCCAGTTGGTCTACTCTTTCATTGTGTAGAATTCCAGTGTGGCTTTTGATCCACATAGGATATACTTCTTTTCCGTTTCCCTCACCTCGGTATATACTACTTAGTATGTCCGTGATGCATTTATCCGAATGCTTGTTCCTGCATGGTTGTTCTAATTTTTGAATTGCACTCATCCATCCATACCTTACAACAATACCTGTACTGTTGCTAGGTAACAATGTCTGACATGGTTGCGATGGTTACATTTCTGTCACACATTTTGCCGCGTTACGTTATTACACACATTTTGGAATGACCCCCAGCTATAAGACATGTTTATGCAAAAAAAAAAAAAAAAAAAAAACCTGCAATGAACAGGGGCGTATACTGAAGGCTACCAAGACTATCGGTGCAATCCAAACCGCAGTTGAGAACGATGGAAATCTAAAGCACGTTATAATGTAAGCATCTGACACATCGTTCCATTCACAAAACTTGAAAGCGGTGAGAACAAACGTTGCACGTATTTCTGAGAGCAAGGCATCGGAGACTGATATTGCAGCCCAAGACTCTCGTCCCTCTCCCCTCGACTCACCTCGCGCGGCTTGCTACTGTATATCGGATAGCAGCGGGCACCGGAGAGTAGGTGTGCTAGGCTTCGGTACGTCAGATCGCCGCTGCTGTCAACCGTGCGTTAAACTCGTCGTATGTACTTCCTCACCTCATACTCATAGATAACAGAGGGCTGGTATTTCACTCCCGTTTACTTCTACATCCTTGTGGGAAGACACTGGTGGGCTGCTGTTATAGGAGTAATATAGTTTTCTTTTTATTTGTAGATATGCTAAAATGAAATGCAGTTTTTCAGTTTTAGTGTTCTCTTTTCGTGGTTGGAATTGAACCCATGATCATGGGTCGGACACCACCGCTGATTTCCCGAGGAAGCTAAGTAACCAGTGAACTGTACAATTCAATTTTTTCTTTTATAATAATAATAATAATAATAATAATAATAATAATAATAATAATAATAATAATAATAATAATAATAATAATAATCTTTCCTTATTCGAATCAGAAGTACAATAGAATAATACTACATTTAAAAGAAACAAACTATATACACAAATATATACAAGTAAAAAGTCTACAACAATATATGTCATACAGATTCGGTCCAAAATTTGGCCACTTCAAGGGCATTTGGATTAGCCAGCACCAAGTCTTCCATTGTGCAGTTTGATGGACACAAGGGACAACATAGCAGGTGATCAGTTGTCTGAAGTTCACCACAGTCACAAAAGGCCGTATCGATGGGGAAGTTCCATTTCTGTAGAGTCGCTCTGGTTCTACCCACTCCAGATGTAAGTCTGTTTAAGGACCTCCATGTCAACCAGTCCTCGGTGTGACCGGGAGGCAACGCTTCCCGTGGTTCCATCCATTTCAAAAGGCCAGGGGTCTTTTGTTTCCATTTGGTAATCCTGGCTTTGTTCGATTATCCCTCTAGGTGTTCTGACGATGTTAAAAATGCTTTCCTGGACTTCAATCTTCGTTGGGCAGGTTGGTATCCAAAGAGTGGATGTGAAGGCATTAAATTTGTTTTAAGCCTTTCGTTGTTAGCAGCAGCCTCTCTCCTGACATCACAAGGAGCAATACCGGCAAGGTAATTGATTTTCTCGAGAGGAGGTGGCTTCAGGACACCAGTAATTATTCTACAGCTTTCATTGAGTGCCACATCAATCTGTTTTGCTTGGGCAGATTTGTACCACGCTGGACAGGCATATTCACCGGCGGAGTAACATAAGGCTAGTGCAGTAGTTCTAACAGTTTGTGGGTGTGTGCCCCATGTAGATCCAACAAGTTTTCTAAGTAGTGTGTTCCTGGAAGAGACCTTTTGTTTTACATTCATACAGTGCACCTTGAAGGTGAGACTGCGATCGAGAGTGACGCCCAAGTATTTGGGATAGAAGCAGTGGTCTAGCGTAGCTCCATTCCATGTCACAACGAGTTTCCTGTTGGCTTGTCGACGTCGTAGATGGAATGCACAAACTTGCATTTGGCACAAGTTGGTTTTGATCACAGTAGTTGCCGAGTTCTTCTAGGGCAGCTTTCAGGGTGCATTCTATCTCTTCAAAACTATCTGACTGGACAGAGAGAGCAAGGTCATCAGCATAGATAAAACTCTTGGTGTCTTGAGGCTGTGGCTGATCGTTTGTGTATATATTAAATAACAAAGTCGCCAGTACACTTCTTTGAGGCAAGCCGTTCTTTTGAGTTCACCAACGACTTCGCCGACCCTGAAATTCAACAAAGAATCGGCGGTTATGAAGAAGTGTAGCTACCAGTCGTGTTAACTCAAGGTCTTTAGTAAGACTGTGAAGTTTTTTTAACAGGAGTCTGTGGTTTACCGTGTCATACGCCGCTGTGAGATCAACAAATGCGACGCCTGTGACTTTTTTTTAACTCAAAGCCATCTTCAATGTGCTTAGCTAGATGCAAAATCTGGGAGGTGCAATTTCTTCCAGTTCTAAATCCTGCCTGCTGTGGAATAAGAAGTGGGTCAATAACTTCAGTAAGGCGATTCAAAATCATTCGTTCCATGATTTTATACAAATGGCATAGAAGAGATATTGGTCTATAAATTTTTGGATCTGGAAGGTTTTTGCCTGGTTTTACGATTTCAATCACCCGTGCTTTCCTCCAAATCTTTGGGATGTTGGATGATGCTAGGCATTTGTTGAATAATTCCACGAGCCACAATTTTGTTCCAGAACCGAAGTGCTTTATTTCTCACTGCAGATATCCTCCAAACCTGCAGTTTACCATTTTTGCACATTGTAATACCAGCTTCTAATTCATCGAGATTAAATGGTCTGCATAAAGTACTGATAGCCTCATATTCCCCGGTCACAATTTTTGACTCTGATTTCCTAATAGTTGATCGTGATTTGCCATTATTAAACAACTGTGAAGCAATACGATTGGATGTAACATTAGCATGGACTGAACATTTGGTTGGGTCACTGTTCAGTTTTTTCAGAAGTCTCCATGCCTTTTGACTATTAACTGAGAAATCTGTTTCCTCCATCAGTTTCAACTAAGTTTTCCTTTTGTTTTCTGAGATTGAAGAGAGTAAGTCATGTCCGGCTGAAATTGTCTCTTTGTTGAAAGGGTTCACTTCGAAGAGGGCAAGGTACTTCTCTAGATAGACTTTTTCATCAGCGGTTAAATCTTGGTAGTAGTGTGTTCTGCAACTTCTGGGTATTGATAATCGCGAGACTCTCGATACTACATCAACAAAAGTGTCGTAAGATTCTGGTTCTGGAGGGATCTCCCGTATGAAGCTGTCAAGTGTATTGCTAAATTTTTCCCAATTAGTCTTTTTGAAGTTAAACCTTCTCCGAAAAGGTACTGTAATCGGTCGTTTTACAGTGGTTATTTGCCACATAATAGGGCGATGTTGAGAGTTAGGTAGGGGAGAACAGACTAATTTCGCACATTGCTGAGATAATAATAATAATAATAATAATAATAATAATAATAATAATAATAATAATAATAATAATAATAATAATAATAATAATAATAATAATAATAATAATGGAATAATAATAATGCTGCATGGCATTTGTATAGGCTATGTGGTGACCTAATGAGGATAAAATGAATGGCGAAGACGCCATAAACACCCAGTTCCCAAGCCAGGGGAATTAACAGTCTGCGCGGGTTGATCCTGAAAACTGAACCAGGGCCATCGGACCAAAGGCAAGCATTTTATCCATTTAGCCACAAAGGCGGACTTTAATTTGCTAAACCTTAGGCTACCATCTGCACTGATCAGGTGTTGATTGTTGACAGTAGCTTGTGAAACAGCACTGACAACACAGCAGGTTACTCCGTTGGCTATTGGCTGCAGCTCAAAACGCTGAAGGCTTCACGTTCGCTAAACCAAATATCGAAAGGGGGTAACATAAGTCTAGTGGTAGCCCACGCCTTGATACCAGTACACGTCACTGGCACTAAATGTATATTTCTCTTAATAATTCGTGTGAATGTTATGTTATTTAATTCTCCCGTAATGCAGTGGAACTCTGAAAATCCTAAAATCTACAATTTCCATCCTCTGAATTTGGAATTTAGATCATTTTATGTGAGTGTCAATATGATACAACATGCGAAGTTTCAAGTTCCTATAAACAACGGTTTTGGACTTATTAAAAATTTAACAAAATTTTTAAAACTTTTCGATATATATTTATAAAATGCTCCTCAGGCCAAACGGATCAACAAATCTGCCTGAAAATGTTATCTTAGGTTTGAAATGCTAATATAAAACAAGTGATGTATGGGTTTAGACATATTTTAACTACACTAAAAGAAACAAGTTTCAGATAGGCGTAACTCAAGTTTTATATTTTATGATAATCATGATGAGAAAAACCAATTGCTCCTGAACTATTGCATGTATTGTAAACTTTGCACATCAATTATTTGTTATTCTGTTGTATCTGAAACTATCCTAAGAGTTTCAAGTAGATTGGTTGAAGATTGTGGCATGAGGAGCATTCTGAATCTTGAAAAGTGCTGGGAAAATATTTGTGCGAAAAATGAGATTGAAATCTTACAGATGAACAATAATCAAGTACCTGTATCTAGTTGACTTAAAACTTTCCAACACCATATATTGGACCCTCTCCTGCCTTCTTCCTGGCCTTACTAGAAGTTTTTGAGAGTTTTAGTTTCCTTCGGACTGTTTTGAACCCTTGCCGCCCAGACAATCCACTGTGATCAAGTCTACACTTGTCCCTCATTACACTAATTCTCTGTCCTGTCCTGAGCTGCTAACCTAACTCCCCTAACACTAGCTTTTGGTTTCTCACTTGCTTCACAACCCATGTTGAATTCAGCAATTTCTGATGTTACACCAGTCTCCAGTTTTTTTCTTTGATACAAACACTTCCTCCGGGCTCGTAGCCCACATTACACTATGCAATGATTCATGGGCATTCTGTGTTTTACCCACTGTGCAGCGCTCTAAAACCTCTTTGATACACAGGTATTATTTTACTTGTTGCTACTCTTGTGTTTTGGTGAATCTACGAAAAACAAAACTAAATATATCGTTTATGAGAATAATTGAGATGAGAATAGATAATGTGAGATGGACAGTAGGCAATGGTATGATGATAAACGGGGTTAGAAGTCAGGTTGTGAGTTTCACAAATACGAAAAGTCCTCTCAGTTTCAATTACTGCGTTGAAGGGGTGAAAGTTTCCTTTGAGGATCATTGTAAATACACTGACTGACAGAGCAAATGCAACACCAAGAAGGAGTGGTTCGAAAGGGATGAAAGTTGGGGAAAAAACAGAGACGGCACGGACGAATAATTGATGTTTATTTCAAACCGATATGCAGGTTACACAATGCGCACGGCATCGACTCAGTAGGATGTAGGACCACCGCGAGCGGTGATGCACGCAGAAACACATCGAGGTACAGAGTCAATAAGAGTGCGGATGGTGTCCTGAGGGATGGTTCTCCATTCTCTGTCAACCATTTGCCACAGTTGGTCGTCCGTACGAGGCTGGGGCAGAGTTTGCAAACGGCGTCCAATGAGATCCCACACGTGTTCGATTGGTGAGAGATCCGGAGAGTACGCTGGCCACGGAAGCATCTGTACACCTCGTAGAGCCTGTTGGGAGATGCGAGCAGTGTGTGGGCGGGCATTATCCTGCTGAAACAGAGCATTGGGCAGCCCCTGAAGGTACGGGAGTGCCACCGGCCGCACCACATGCTGCACGTAGCGGTGGGCATTTAACGTGCCTTGAATACGCACTAGAGGTGACGTGGAATCATACGCAATAGCGCCCCAAACCATGATGCCGCGTTGTCTAGCGGTAGGGCGCTCCACAGTTACTGCCGGATTTGACCTTTCTCCACGCCGACGCCACACTCGTCTGCGGTGACTATCACTGACAGAACAGAAGCGTGACTCATCGGAGAACACGACATTCCGCCATTCCCTCATCCAAGTCGCTCTAGCCCGGCACCATGCCAGGCGTGCACGTCTATGCTGTGGAGTCAATGGTAGTCTTCTGAGCGGACGCCGGGAGTGCACGCCTCCTTCAACCAATCGACGGGAAATTGTTCTGGTTGATATTGGAAGAGCCAGGGTGTCTTGTACATGCTGAAGAATGGCGGTTGACGTGGCATGCGGGGCTGCCACCACTTGGCGGCGGATGCGCCGATCCTCGCGTGCTGACGTCACTCGGGCTGCGCCTGGACCCCTCGCACGTGCCACATGTCCCTGCGCCAACCATCTTCGCCACAGGCTCTGCACCATGGACACATCCCTATGGGTATCGGCTGCGATTTGACGAAGCGACCAACCTGCCCTTCTCAGTCCGATCAACATACCCCTCGTAAAGTCGTCTGTCTGCTGGAAATGCCTCCGTTGACGGCGGCCTGGCATTCTTAGCTATGCACGTGTCCTGTAGCACACGACAACACGTTCTACAATGACTGTCGGCTGAGAAATCACGGTACGAAGTGGGCCATTCGCCAACGCCGTGTCCCATTTATCGTTCGCTACGTGCGCAGCACAGCGGCGCATTTCACATCATGAGCATACCTCAGTGACGTCAGTCTACCCTGCAATTGGCATAAAGTTCTGACCACTCCTTCTTGGTGTTGCATTTGCTCTGTCAGTCAGTGTATCTAGGTGTTAATATAAGGAAAGATCTTCATTGGGGTAACCACATAAACATGACTGTAAATAAAGGGTACAGATCTCTGCACATGGTTATGAGGGTGTTTAAGGGTTGTAGTAAGGATCTAAAGAAGAGGGCATATAAGTCTCTAGAGTAACTTATGATTTCAGTGTCTGGGACCTTCACCAGGATTACTGGATTCAAGAACTGGAAAAAATCCAAAGAAAAGTAGCTCGAATTTTTCTGGGCGATTTCCGACAACAGAGTAGCGTTAAAAAAACGTTGCGTAGTTTGGGCTGGGAAAACTTGAGAGAAAGAAGGCGAGCTGCTCGACCAAGCGGTTTGTTCCGAGCTGTCAGTGGAGTGTTGGCGTGGAATGACATCAGTAGACGAATAAGTTTGAGCTTTAAAAGTAAGAAAGATCACAATATGAATATAAAGTTGGAATTCAAGAGGACAAATTGGGGCAAATATTTGTTTATAGGAAGGGGAGTTAGGGATTGGAATAATTTACCGAGGGAGATGTTCAATAAATTTCCAATTTCTTTGCAATCATTTAAGCAGTGGCGGTGGGCTCTCAGGAGCACGTGAACCTCCATTTCTAACGAATATTCACGCATTCATGGATACCGGAAATTCAAAATTGTTTCCTTTCTTTTCCGACCTGATTTAGTCAAACGATCGAAAGCATTTGACTTATATCGAAGCTCCGTTTCGACTGACAGTGCCAGGGAGCACACTGAAGATTTTGCTACGAGCCTTAAGACTATACGCATGCGCATGGAGATGACGTCATGGTTTATGCACAGATATGTCCATAAGCGAGGAGCACGGTAGGGAATGTGCCTTTCCGTCTACAACCAGCCTCAAACAACAGATAGTATTACAATTGACCGCAAGGGTCCGCACTTCCCCTGTTACTGTTGGCCACAGCCGTTGCCTATAGGCAATGCCACAGCTCGCAGAAGTTACTATTGTATTAGATCGCCGGAAGATTTCGCTAGCAGCTAATTCTGAACAGGTCTTCGTAATCACGGGAACAGAAAGCCAGAGCCTCAGCTTCAGTCAAAGCCTGAGTGACTCAGCCCGGCAGTCGTAATTTTAGTTTCCTTCTACACTCACAGATTAGTCTCGGAAAAATGCATCCTCGGAAGGGTTCCACCATATTATGGGAAGAGAAGCAACCATACAAGGAACGTTTAGTGAAATGATTTAAGTAAATCATTTTGTGCTTATTTGCATTCTACTTTGGTATGTTTGAGACGTGAACACAAATTTTGTTGTGAACTCCCTGAAAATTTGGTGGAATCTGCCACCTGGGCGACTGCCCTAAATGCAGATCAGTAGTGATTGATTGATAGTGACAATGTGAGTCAATTGTCCTCTTATGCAGCGTCACGGGGCTTTAAATGACTTATATTGAAATAAAATAGAAATCAGAAATAAAGTACAAAGTATGAACATAGTAAAAACGTAAAAAAACAAACTAAAAATTGATTTTTAAAAATTCATTTTCGCCGAAGAAGTCTCACATAACCTGGCTACTCAAAGCGGCTCCGGGGATTAAACCCCATCATTTCGTATCGTACGCTACGTCCTCTTTGGCAGGCTTCGTCAGCTTATAGCGAAATGCCTTCGGAGCAGGTCTGCAGTGATTGGGAGGGGTGGAACCAGCTGAGTGAGGAATTCAGAGGAAGTTGGTAAAGTCATGCTAGAGCTGTTTGAGTGACAGTATGAATCCCTTGATTATACAACATAATGCAGAGAGGTTAAGCATGACCGGATCCTCTTATTTGTGCAAACGGCTATTCTTAATAATGAAGATTCGTAAATCTAGGCACAGAAGTACGCAAACAACAGTACCAAAGATTCATATAATACAATTTAAAAGAACCCGAAGGTCCTACGAAGCACTGGAGCAGATGTACACCAAATATTAATTTTAATGTGCTTGTTTATTTTTTATTTTTTGCTTTCATAGTCACCGACATCAAACATGTTTTGAAACGTGTGTTTCTTTAATAAGAATATGTTAACAAATTACAAATTACATAAGTGCGGGATAGTTCGGTTTGTAAACATGACGATACATTTATTCCGGAAATACATAATGCTATGTATTTTCCTTTGTCTACGACACTATTTTTGATTATTTTTATATCTTCTTCCGTCCTCGTGGAGGATGATTATCTGGTTGTACTTCCTCTTAAAACAAAATTCACCACCACCACCACCACCACCACCACAACCACCACCACCACCACCACCACCACCACCACCACCTATCCCACCCAGAATGAGGCTGAACTTGGACTTTAGAAAAATCCGGAGTGCCACTATTCATCTCAGCGACCCCGAAAACTATGGACTCGACACTATTTTTGATCATTTTTATACCTAACCCCAGTTCTCCCCCCCCCCCCGACTAAGCGTGCTAAGGTGCTCGTCTCCAGGTAGCAGAAGTGTACGAAGTTTGTTTGGAATTGCTCCAGTCGTTTAGGAGGAGATGTGTCATTTACACACATACATCCATTTTTATATATAGGAAGATAAGTCACACAAACAAATGTTTATGGAAACATTATCTCAGCGCACCACCATTGTGTGCATGATGGTTGTCTCGTGTTCCATTCTCCCTCGATAGCGAATAGTGCCTGGCCTGCTCCCTAGAGCAACGAGCCGCTACTTCTCTTACCCTACGGGAACCCGTTTTGCTCTCAAAACAGCCGTTACCGCATGGTCCAGCCCAGAAGCTACAAGGTGCGAGTCGAGAGAATCATCTTGTCGCAGCGTATCTCATACCAAATCCCTCGAGAGAAACTGCAGGAGCTCGGTCGAAATGCACGATCTCATTATTTCAGTGTTGTCTGTACGGAAGAAAGTGACAAGGGAGGACTCTAACATGAACTTCTGGCCTACTGATGTCAAACTGTGAAGGCTGAAGGGAAATGAACCCCCACCCTTCCGGGTGAAACAGTAGACCATTTAATGTAATGGAGGTTGAAGGTAGCTTGGATCGATAGCGCGACCTTTAGCGGAAGACACCGGTATGCATATTTCAGAGCAGAACTGCTGTCGATCAGCAGAAGGCACCACAGTGCAATATTTAATTCACTTCAATGGCACGTCTCTGCAGTAGCGGTGCTAAGAACCTCTCCCTTCCGCAGTAAATGAAAATGGGCCCCCTAGTTTCCTGATAAGGAACGTTACAAGTTTATTTCGTAGTACAAGGTTGAATTTATTATTGCATGAACAGCAACGATAATAATAATAATAATAATAATAATAATAATAATAATAATAATAATAATAATAATAATAATAATAATAATAATAATAATAATAATTCACAATTTAGTTTTCATATTCGAAGGAATTAAAGAAATACACTTATGGTACGAACATGCACACAAGAAATGCATATTCAAATTATTGTAACCAAAACACGCCGACCATCCGATCGCAGGCCACATAATGTAAACGAAGAAATGTAACCTCGAAGCTAGAGGAAGTAGTGTAAATACACACATCGTACGCGTATTGTAAAACCTGAATCGCCGGCTGAACAGATGCTCAAGTTCAGCAGTACAAATTGTATACACAAGCGGGCTGAGCACAGCGCCCTGTGGGAGACCTTTACGCACGCGGCGAGGGCCATGTAAACAACTGTGGGCATCTCGTACGTAGATATATCGTTCTTGTAACAATTTCTGAAGACCATATATAAAATCTGGAGGGATATGGAGTAATACCAATATAATGGTCCGTTATTGGACATCATGGAGTGTTTGAAGCTTACTGAAGAGAAATTATTGGATGCGCTAGCGAGTGGTTGGCTGTTACAAGAGCTCTGTATTATCTTAGTGATAAAGTAGTTAATAGTTGTAGAAATTTAGCAAATTTTGTGTGTGTGTGATGCATTTAGTTCCACAAATATTGGTGTTTAGTGGTTGTAGTAATAGAGATTAGAGGTATTTATTTACAATTTTTACACTGAGTAGTTCCGTAGGCATTCGCTGTAATTTAGGACTGCATGAAAGAAGAAATACCTTTTTTGAAAATGATGTTATTAAAATATCAGTAGGTTTGTTGATAAAATACTTACAAACACGGGATATTAAATAGAGTCGTAACTTCGGCAGTGGTTATTTTAGTGCAGGCAATTGACAGGGTATTTCAAATAGCAGTTCAACTGTCCTACCTATCACGAAGGTAATAACTTCTTTAAATAAAGTGATACTGTTGTAAATTTTGTTTAAAGAAAGGATTTGAACAGAATATACAGTATTTCACTGGCGAAATAATTATCAGTCGTTGTATTGTTATTGATTATTGTCACTCTTCATATTCAAATATTGCATTGTTGGCTACAGTCGCGAACTAAGGGTGTAGTGTAGTCAAGTAAATATAAAAAAATCAGCTGGCCTTGTATTCCGATCATTTGTAGGTCTGAGTAGTAGTTGAGGTATCCGTAATTTATATTTCGCACCCTCGATCTTTCAGTATTTATGAGGGGTTAGCTAATAATAATAAAGTTCTTGTATCCCAATAATTGCAACTCATGTCCCTGGAATAGCAGGGGTGGTTTTGACAGAATTATTTTTGAGAAATTTTTGTAGACAACCTCATATTTTTCAGCAATTAAAGGACACTTTTATTCGTCCCATGGAAAAGGGAAAATAATAGTAATCCACCAGCTGTAATAATCACATAACCACATTCCACTTGAGAATTGTAGTGAGGATACGGTATATTAGATAGTACCCTGCCTGTTATATTTGTGTTTTTCTTTGTGTACGGTAACCGTTTCGATACTTTAGCATTTAAACAAACGCAAAGTTTCATTCCTATTAGAGTATAGTAGGATAAAGTAGTACTAATAATAATCTTCTCTCTACGCGTTTAACTTTGTTGGTAGTTCTTGCGAATTTCAAACTTTACGCCTAATTGCAATTTTCATTTCTATTCGTGCTTAGTAATAACCTGTTATAATTAGGATACGTCTGAACGTAGTTTAATTACTATTGAAGTCTATTGTAGTGATATTAGAAATTAGAGTGCTTATTCTATTATTTTGAGTAGCCTTGCGAATTTCAAACTTTAATTGTAATTTCCATTTCTGTTTGTCCTTAGCAAAATCCTGTTGGAATTAGGATACGTCTGAACGTAGTTTAAAATTATTGTAGTATATTGTAATATCTGAACGTGGTCTAAACGTAGTTTAAAATTACTGTAGTGTATTGTGGTATATTATTAGAAATTAGTGTGTTAATTCTATTACTGTGAGTACTTGTGTAGTATACTGTAGTATCTGTAGTGTGGTATCTGTATTAACTCTCTTACTAGAATTCTGTTGTAGTAGTTAGGGTAGAATTGTGTAATTCTTGTGTATTAGGTACTTTTTGTTTTCAGTAATTAACAGCAATTTTCATTTTGTTAGGGTGGTGTAGAAAAAAAATTCGTACAACTAAGTAGTATTGTAGTGTAGTTTTAGCTTATATTAATTATCTTGTTGTTGTGTGACCTTTGTAAATTATCCTAGACAATTTTTCTTTCCCTTCATTTTAATTTTGCACAGAATAAGTTGTTTTATTTTCCCTTTTCTTGTCATTATTCCGTAAAGAATGGATAAGGAGTGCAAGTGTGGGAACTGTGGGTGTGGCCAGGCATTAAGGAGTATGAGGGAGGAGTTGGAGAGTTTGAGGGAGATAATTAGGATTCGCTCAGAGGACAGGAAAGAAAGTAGGCCTCCCTCAAAAAATGTACAGGATACAGAGGTGTAAAAAGGGATGGGAAGGAAAGGAGGGAATTGTAGAAGACAGGTGGTCGAATGTTTTAAGGGGAAGGAGAATGCAGGCTAAGGGCTTTGTTCAGGATCAGAATTCAGGACAGGTGCCTGTGAGAAATCGGTACGAGTCACTGCAGGTAGAACGGCCCAGGGAAGATGAGAAACAGGAAACTGTTGCTGAGATGTGTGGAAGTAGGAAGAAGGGAAAAGGTAGGAAAGGGAAATGTGGAGTATTGGATAGGAAAATGCAGGTGGAACAGGATCATGGGAGGGAGAAAAGGCAGGAGGAATTAGCTTCTGCAGCAGTGAGAGAAGATAGGGCTGATCAGGAGGGGGGGGGATCAAATGAGGTGGGTAGGGTTGAGGCTCTGGTCATGGGGGATTCCATGGTTAGACATGTGGGGAACGTGTGTGAAGAAAAGGGAATCAGGGTGGAGTGTTATTCAGGAATTAGGTTGAAGTAGATGTTGAGGAAAGTAGAAGAGAAGGAAGTGGGAAAGGACAAGGTGGTAGTGTTTCACGTTGGTACTAACAACGTAAGACAATCAGGTATAAGTAGCAACATAGTTGGGGATGTATGGGATCTGGTAAATGCAGCACGGGTGAACTTTAAGGAAGCGGAGATTGTTATCAGTGGAATATTGTGTAGGAAGGATACTGACTGGAAGGTGATTGGAGATTTAAATGAGACAATGTAGTGGGTATGTGGAAAACTGGGAGTGAGATTTCTAGATACTAATGGGTGGGTGGGTAGGAGATAGCGATCAGCACTCAGATGGCCTTCACTTAAACCGCAGTGGTACATATAAGTTAGTAAATTTGTTTAGAAGGGTTACATACAGGTACATTCAGGGAAACGGGCTGGCTTAGGGAGCAGTGATAATGGTACAGGGAAATGGAAGTCAAGTAGGGATGACATAAACACGTTAGTGCTCAATTGTAGAAGTGTTGTAAAGAAAGGAATCGAATTAAGTAATTTAATAGATATATACTTACCAGATATAGTAATAGGAGTTGAATCATGGCTGAGGAAAGATATAATGGATACAGAAAAATTCTCACCGAACTGGAGTGTGTATCGTAGAGATAGGATAGGAATGATAGGAGGGGGAGTATTCATTCTGGTGAAAGAAGAATTTTAAGTTAAGAAAAAGTTAAACATGACAAACATGAAATTCTAGGTGTAAGGCTCATCTCTAAAGATAATAGGCACCTTGATGGCTTTGGAATGTACAGACCGGGAAAGGGTAGCGCAGACGCAGATTCAGAATTACTTGATAAGATAATCAGCTATGTTGGAAACGATATGAAAAGGAATGTGATAGTAGCAGGTGATCTCAATTTACCAAATGTCAACTGGGAAGGAAATGCGAACGACAGGAAGCACGAACAACAAATGGCAAATTTAATATGGGAAGGACAACTGATTCAGAAAGTGATGGAACCAACTAGAGAGAAGAATATCCTGGATGTGGTGCTGGTAAAACCAGATGAGCTCCATAGAGAAACCGAAGTAACAGATGGTATTAGTGATCACGAAGCTGTCTTGGTCGTAGTCAAAAATAAATGTGAAAGAAAGGAAGGTCTTAGAAGTAGGACTATTAGGCAGTATCATATGGCTGGTAAAACACGCATGAGGAAGTTTTTAAAAAGTAACTGTGATCGGTGGAAAACGGTAATTAAAAATAAACAGACTCCGGGATGGGTTTTAAGCAATAGTTGAGGAATGTGAAAATAGGTTTGCACCTTTAAAGGTGGTAAGGAATGGTAAAGATCCACTATATTATAACAGAGAAGTAAAGAGACTAAGAAAGAGGTGCAGGTTGGAAAGAAATAGAATTAGAAATGGTTGTGGAAATAACGAGAAATTGAAGGAACTTACTAGGAAATTGAATCTAGCAAAGAAGTCAGCTAAGGATAACATGATGGCAAGCATAATTGGTGGCCACACTAATTTTAGTGAAAAATGGAAGAGTATGTATAGGTACTTTAAGGCAGAAACATATTCCAAGAAGGACATTCCAGGAATCATTAATGAACAAGGGAAGTGTGTATGCGAGGATCTTCAAAAGGCAGAAGTATTCAGTCAGCAGTATGTAAAGATTGTTGGTTACAAGGATAATGTCCAGATAGAGGAGGTGACTAATTCTAAAGAAGTATCAAAATTTACCTATGACAGC
Source organism: Anabrus simplex (assembly GCF_040414725.1). Lineage (NCBI taxonomy): Eukaryota > Metazoa > Arthropoda > Insecta > Orthoptera > Tettigoniidae > Anabrus > Anabrus simplex. The sequence continues at coordinate 139,555,765 of NC_090269.1, read as the reverse complement.
AATGGCATTTACAGTAAGATACAAAAGATGAAAACTAGAAAAGCAGCTGGAATTGATAAGGTTTCGGAGGATATACTAAAGACAATGGGTTAGGATATAGTACCATATCTGAAGTACTTTTTTGATTATTGTTTGGCTGAAGGAGCTATACCAAATGAATGGAGAGTTATTATAGTAGCTACTGAGTATAAAGCAAAGGGTGATAGACATAAAGCTGAAAATTATAGGCCATTCAGTTTGACATGCATTGTATGTAAGCTTTGGGAAAGCATTCGTTCTGATTGTGTTAGAAATGTTTGCGAAATTAATAACTGGTTTGTGAGAAGGCAGTTCGTGTTTAGGAACGGTTATTCTATTGAAGCTCATCTTGTAGGATTCCAGCTTTATATAGCAAATACATTGGATTCAGGAGCTCAAATGGACTGTGTTGCAATTGACTTATCAAAGGCATTTGATAGGGTGGATCATGGGAGACTACTGGCAGAAATGAGTGCAATTGGACTAGACAAAAGAGTCACTGAATGGGCGGCTCTGTTTCTAGAAAATAGATCTCAGAGAATTATAGTAGGCGAAGCTTCATCTGACGCTGTAATAATTAAGTGGGGAATTCCACATGGCAGTATTATTGGACCTTTATATTTTCTTATATATCAATGATATGTGTAAAGAAGTGGAATCGGAGGTAAGGCTTTTTGCTGATGATGTTATTCTCTATAGAGTGATAAATAAGTTACAAGATTACAGAGATAATTATGTATATAAGTTAATTTGGCTAAGATTTGAAAAAACATTACACAAGTAAAAACAACATGTGATTTTATGTAGGTTTTCGGAATTGCATTTAGGCAGGAAATTATTTTCAAAATTTGCTCTTTTAGTTTGATAGAGCTATCCGAGAGTCACGATTTGAAAACTTTCCGGCCCTTTAGTCGTTCAACGCTCGGTACAACCGAGGAAAATGTTTAATTTTGTGTTTTAGTTTGGGAATCCCTAATTGTCTACTGAGAAATGATTCCAACATAAATAAATAAATAAATAAATAAATAAATAAATAAATAAATAAATAAATAAATAAATAAATAAATAAATAAATAAATAAATAAATAAATAAATAAATAAATAAATAAATAAATAAATAAATAACATGTCCGCCTCTGTCGTGTAGTGGCTATTGTGATTAGCTGTCACCCCCAGAAGCCCGAGTTCGATTCCCAAACCTGCCACGAAATTTGAAAAGTGGTACGAAGGCTGGAACTAGTTCCTATCAGCATCGGGAAGTTAACTGAGTAGAAGGGCTTCAATTCCCACCTTACCCATAATCGAAGTAGTTTTCCGTAGTTTCCCCACTACTCTTCCAGGCTAATGCTGCGATGGTGCCTAACTTAAGGCCACGACCGCTTGCTTCCCTCTTCCTTGTCTATCCCTTCCGATCTTCCTCCTGCCTCCCCCAAATCCCCCAGTTCTGAATGGCAGGTGAGGCCGCCTTGGCGAGGTACTGGTACTCCTCTCAAGTTGATCCCCCGACCCAAATTCTGACGCTCCAGGACAATGCACCTTAGGCGGGAGAGGTGGAATCTCTCGCTGAGTCGGAGGGAAAACCAATCCTGGAGGGTAAATAGATTAAGAAGAATTATAATAAAATAAATAAATAAATAAATAAATAAATAAATAAATAAATAAATAAATAAATAAATAAATAAATAAATAAATAAATAAATAAATAAATTTAGACATATTCCATAACAAGGTCCATCAACTTTTACGGGTGATAATGGACGTAAATAACGACAAACGACACACGAACATTTTGAGGAGGAAGACAATTGAAATTATTCCTTGTTTTATGTTCATACTGACATGTGTTTCATTTCTGATTACTTGGCAATCGAATGCATTGAGTGAGGCTGGTATGTGTCACTTCACTGGTGAATGGAGGACAGTTCACTCAGAAGGAGAAGATAGTTATAGGAGAACTTCCTTACCACAAGCCCGGCCGATGATTACCTTCAGGTTTACCTAATCAACATTTTGTTGACACGTGCACCATCTAGAGGCCGAAGAGTGAAACTGATCGGGTGTGAGGCGAGAGCCTGGGGACGTTGGTTAACAAGGATTTAGTCCAGTGACCGCAATGCAAACAGACAGGCGCTTGTGTGCTGGGCGTGCCTACAGCTCTAGTGGGTCATAACAACTCCCTTCCAGACTTAGTGCCATCAGTAACACTCATAATCCTTCCTTCAAAACTATACAGTTAACATTTACTGATAAAACAAAGTACTACAGAACTTGGAAATTCGAACCTCAAGGGTACAGAGAGAAAGTCGATAAAACACTAATTTACTCGAATAAATGTTTCCCTACTTCGGAGGATTCTCAAGTTGCAGTGACAGTAGGATTTCACGAAACAATAACATAATCTAATATTTTATATGGTATTTATAATAATAATAATAATAATAATAATAATAATAATAATAATAATAATAATAATAAATGTGACACTCGCCCCGTGCATTTAAAATAAGCGCCTTTTAGAAGGCCATCTATAACATGAACATTGAAACTCATTTCGGAAGAAGTTTGAACATTTATCGACAGATGTCTCTACTGCTCTAGGACGAGGATGAATAATTAATTTCCAAATCATTTTGTGTGTCAAAGTTTCCTAAACTGATTTCTTTATAGATTGTTTTTGGTGTTCTAAGGTTACTAGCACTTCTAGCTCTTCCCGCCGACTTAATATTGTAGCCAATAGGGAATTTTGTACATTTATTTAATCCACCAATCAGAAATTTTTGATATTTTTTGATTGCCAGTGGAAATTGTGGCTTGTCAGGGCTTCGGCCCAGAGAAATCTGGAACCTTCCTCTCCGCTATAAAAGCTGGGACCATTTGAGCCATGCTGTCTTTCGATCGCTCCAGTCCAGAAGTAGAGTGTGTTAATATAGGAGTCAGAGGACGTGCCTCGCCCATTTCCGGACGGCCCTCCAGCTCAAGGTAATGGCAGGCATCTTTTGATCATGTAATTGTCTCAGAAAGCCAGTTCGAGGGGTAGGTCTCAAAATCTGTTATTAATGCAACTCTGTAAAACTTCAAATCAGGTCTAGGACCTTAATCAAACTTAGGGAATAAAGAGGGTGTACCCTCATTTATTCCCCTATCTCGTAATTTCGGAACTTATAACTTTCTCTCCATCTAGTCACCCCGTAGCATAGGTTTAGCCTCTGTAACAAGCCTACACAGGGTTTTAATAATAATAATGTTCTGGTGATTTGTGAAAGAATGCAAGACTTCGCCTCATAACACTTTGATTTTCAGCCAATAACGTTGACCTTTTTTTCACAAAGGCCAAGTAGAATGGTATTAATTATCCTTGTTATGTTTACTTCTATTATTATATTTCCTATGTAAATTCGACTGTTGAGCAAAGGTGGATTGTGCCTTTAAGAGGCCTGAATCCTATATATTTTGGAGAATTGTCTCCTGGAGAGTAATTGTGTCCAGCAAAGACGCTTCTTGTAAATGTTGGAGCTTAGTTTCCTTGTGGATTTATTAAAGGGAGCTCTTGTTTAACTTGTAACTGTGGGGATTCAAGCTCATGTTGTTAGTCCACTTGTTCTTGGAGTTTCTAACATTGTTTCTCGAGCTCACGAGCTAAAAATTGTACCTGATTATTTGTGATTGCTTAGCAAAGTTTAAAATTTGAAAAGAAAAGGAAAGAAAAAGGGAAAGGAAGAAATACAATTACTAAATTAAGAAAATAATATAAGTTCGATCTTTTCTCTATCAACCCATTCATGCCGCACCTTCTTTCACCTCTGCGATCCACAGAAATCCGGAACATTAATAATAATAATAATAATAATAATAATAATAATAATAATAATAATAATAATAATAATAATAATAATAATAATAATTGTATCAGGGGTACACCTTCTCCGGCTATTTAAACTGTGCGCCTTCTCCACTATGGCCATCTCTGACTGTGATTAAGAACTCTTAAGACCTTGCAAAACTTGTTTCTCCGATGGTTAGATAGCTCTGTCATCTGCTTTCTAGCGATCTCTGGTGAGCTAAGCCCCGAGAATCTACTGAGAGATTTAAATTCTTATAGCTGTAAACCTTTTTTCTCACTGTTTTTTATGCGACGAAGTTGTCAACTGTACATCTGGTTCCTCCTCTAATGTAACCTGTCTATCACATGCTGGTAATAACTGAGTCTTCTAACTAATCAGGTTAGTGAATGGAAATATAACCTATCAGCGCTCTGGATTCTAATATAGTTTAGAATTTTCCCCGTGGGGATCTATTTAAGCAGAGCGCTTTAGGGACGTCTTGTCTGATTTGCTTCGGTGATTGTGTGTGCGACTTGATGTAGATTAGAGTGAGCAGGAGACATGGGGCGGCCAGCTTGAAGAAGATCCAGAGCTAACAATTGATAGCAGAATACACCTAAATATGTGATTGTGCTAGCGTGTGTTCTGAGGGGATTTCAGCCCTTTTCTTTAAAATATAATGTGTAAGCTTTCATTTTTCGCAGTAATATAGGTCCTTCTGCGCAGTCTTCGGACTCAATTTATATTCCCTACTGGGAAAATTATTTAATATTAGGGAGCACGAGTGGTTACCCTCGGAACCTTTCTATTGTTGAGCTGGGTGTCTAAAGTTTTTCAGCCTCTAAATTTGGAAAAGAGTCTTGGCCTTTAATGTTCCCCTTTTAGTCACCGTTTTAGCGTGAGATTACCCTATGTGTGATTGGGACTTAAGCCCGCTTAGGTTCTTGTCGTTTCCAGAATATTATTTTAAGGAGTGCTGGTGTTTCGCCTCCTTGCCTTTTGCTGACTGCCTGTATTTACTGTAGCCTTTCTCATTTCCTTCGTGAGGTCCAGTAGGAAGGGCAATATGCCCCTGTATATGCATTATGGTTTTGCGGGTAAAAGTGTCTTCACTTAGGTTCCTTTGTGGAACAGCACTCCTAACATTTGTGAAATACTGTAATTGATGAGCATAGCATGGGGCAAACTGTTTATGAACACTATGAAATGGTGTCACCAAATTGGTTACCAGTGTACTTGGAAAGGTTACAAACGACATATCACTTTATTTAGACTAGCTTCTATGTAATAAGAGCTCAGACTCTATAATGTCGTCCCTGTTAGGAGCAATTCTGTTCTTCCACATGTAGGTTAACAAATGGAAGTCACTTCCCATTAAACTTGTATCTGATTAAAGACTTCTAAGTCCACTGTATTGTTGGATCTGAAGAGCTCTTTGCTGTATGTATGTTCAGTCCGTCAGCGATTCCGCTGGTAGGATCCTCAACAGCTCTGCTATCAGCTGTCATAGATGGCCTAGGCATCACTCAAGAGGCGTACTAGGGAAATGAGGAGTGAGGTAGTTTCCCGTTGCTTTCCTCACCGAGCCAGAGTTGTTGTTATTACATATCAGTCTGCCAAGCCCACTGAAATGCATACGCCAACCGACTCTATGAGCAACATTTTCACACCATTCCTAACAGGGACTGGCCGCATAAGGATTGGCATTACTAGCATCGCTCATACCTCAGTCACTTTCATATTGTCAAAGCCAAGCGTAAGACAGAGACAGATCAATGAAAGTAACAAAATTGCTCTAGCCTATACCAGAAGACATAGTGCACTGTAAACACTAGGTCCTGCCAGCAAAGGCATAGCTCTTTACTATATGTTACTATTCTCCAATAATTTTTCAACTTCTATGTTTTGTCTGCTTCTTGATAAATCATTAAACTACTCTATTTGGATTTTAAGAGAGGAAATACATACACATCTATCTTTTTGTTAGAGTAAACTTTACTCTAAGTGGTCTTATGTCCAGCCATTCACCCCACGCGCTTCCCGACCTCAGCGGTCTGAGATGAATCCCTGTAACAACAACAACAACAACAACAATAATAATAAAATGTTATTGTTTTTACGCTTTGCACTAACTATTTTTACGGTTTTCGAAGGAGCCCAGATGCCGGAATTTCGCCCCTTGTGAGTTCTTCAATCGATCACTACTTATTTGCATTTAGGGCAGTCGCCCCGGTGCAGATACCCTATCGGTTGCTTCCCTACCCTTTTCTTAAATGATTGCTAAGAAATTGGAAATTATTTCAACACCTCCATTGGTATGTTTTTCCAATCCCTAACTCCCCTTCCTATAAACGAACATTTGCCCCAATTTTTCCTCTTGAATTATGACTTTATCTTCATATTGTGATCTTTCATACTTTTAAAGGCAGCATTCAAACTTATTCATCTACTAATCTCTCTACTGACAACTCGGAACATACCACTTAGTCGAGTAGCTCGCCTCCTTTCTCCCAAGTCTTTCCAGCCAAAACTTCGCAACATTTTTGTAACGTTACTCTTTTGTCGGAAATCACCCAGAACAAATCGAGGTGCTTTTCTTCCGATTTTTTGCAGTTCTTGAATCAAGTAATCCTGGTGAGGGTCTCATACAATGGAACCATACTCTAGTTGGGGTTTTACCAGAGACTTATATGCCCTCTCCTTTACATCCTTACTACAACCCCTGAATATCCTCAAAACCATGTGCGGAGATCTATACCCTTTATTTACAATCATATTTATATGGTTAAATGAAGATCTTTCCTTATATTAACACCTAGGTACTTACTAATACTGAGAGGACTTCCTATTACTGAAACTCACAACCTGATTTTTAACCCCGTTTATCACCATACCATTGCCTACTGTCCAGCTCACAACACTATCGAGGTCATTTTGCGGTTTCTCACAACCTTGTAACTTATTTATTACTCTGTACAGCATAACATTATCCGCACAAAGCCTTGTCTGTAATTCCACTTCTTTACACAGTTCATTTATATAAGAAAATATAAAGGTCCAATAATACTGTATTGAGGAACTCGTTTGTTAATTATTACAGGGTCATATAAAGCTTCGCCTAACTAATTCTCTGAGTTCTATTTTATAGAAATATAGCCAACCATTCAGTCACTCTTTTGTCTAGTACAATTACACTCATTTGTGCCATTAGTCTCCCAATATCTACCCTGTCAAATGACTTAGATAGGTCAATCGCGTTACAGCCTCTTTGACCTCCTGAATCCACGGTACCTGCTATATTATGCTGGAATCCTACAAGTTGAGCATGAGTTGAACAACCTTTCCTAAAGCCGAACTGCCTTCTATCAAAACAGTTATTAATTTCGCAAACATGTCTAATCTAAGAATGATTTCCCAAAGCTTACATACAATGCATGTCAAACTGACTGGCCTGTAATTTTCAGCTTTATGTCTATCACCCCTCCCCTTTATACACAGCTCATTCATGCAAACAATAATCAAATAAGTACTTCAGATATGGTACTATATCCCAACTCATTGTTTTTAGTATATCCCCAGAAATCTAATCAATTACAGCTGCTTTTCTAGTTTTCAGCTTTTGTGTCTTATTGCAAATGTCGTTGTTATCAGAGGTAAATTTTAATATTTCTTTAGCATTAGCCACCTCCTCTACCTCAGCACTATCCTTCTAAACAACAATCCTTATACAGGGTTATTCACCTAAGATGTTACACGCAGATAACTTCAAAACCATTAAAGATGTCGGCATTCTGTTTTCATATTCGTAAATGGTACCCAGGTGCTTGTAAAATAATGTGCCACGTATTCTCATGGGGTGATTAATAACCGAGATATTGATGCTAACTACATAATTTTAAATAGGCCGGCAAAAATTCATACAGCTGGTCTAATGTTCAACTGCGTACAAGTTCAAATATTTAAGTATTTTCAAAATCGAACAGTTACTTGTTGAGATATCAATAAGAACAGAATGCGATGTTTTGCATGCCGCATCAGACAGCATGAAGTCGGGCAAGGACATGTTGACGCGCAAGCAGGTTCTTGGATGTGATTCCAGCCACAGAATGGAAAGCAGGAATGTAAGCATATCGTACACATGTGATGGGCTTGCAAAGTGTGTATGACAGGCGAACTCATGACAGGACAGGGAGGTGTGAAGTCTTTAAAAGGAATAAAATAATTACTTTGACTTCAAAGGAACATAACAAAAGCTATAATTGTCACTGGTTTGAGTGTACAGTACATAATGTTGTATGGATTGAGAAATAAACATAATACAGGACAGAGGAAGAGCTCCTTATAGAAAAGAAAATGCATAATGTCCGAATAATCTCCCTTCCCCGTTGTGTGTTCGCCAGTCATACAATAACGTTGCACACCCAGGGTATGATACGGTACATCACATTTTGTGTACGATAGTTTACAGTACATGCCTGGTATCCGTTATGTGGCTGGAATCAATGCCAGGAAACAGCTTGCGTGCCAATACGACCTTTGCCGACCGTACGCTGTCTGATGCGGCACGCAAAGGCCCAAATGCGTTCTTATTGATATCTCGAAAAGTAACCGTCTGATTTTAAAAATACTTAGATACTTGAACTGGTACGCAGTTGTACTTTTAGGTCAGATGTGTACATTGCTGCGGTTCCATTTAAGAATATGGAGTTAATATCAATATCTGTGTTATTAATCACCGGATGAGAATAAGTAGCACGTTATCTTACAAGCTCCTGGGTACCATGTACGAGTATGAAAACGGAATGCCGATATCTTTAATGGTTTAGAAGTTATTTCCGTGTAACACCTTAGGTGAATAACCCTGTATACTGCTGATTGAATACTTCTGCCTTATGAAGATATTCGCAAACACACTTCTCTTGCTCATTAACGATTCCTGGAATGTCCTTTCTGGAACCTGTTTCTGCCTTAAAGTTCCTATACATACACTTACAGTTTTCATTAAAATTTTATGACTGCCAATTATTCTTTCCACCATGTTATCCTTAGCTGACTTCTTTGCTAGAGTCGATTTCCTAGTAAGTTCCTTCAATTTCCCCTTACTTAAACATCCGTTTCTAACTCTATTTCCTTCCAACATGCACCTCATTCTTAGTCTCTTTACTTCTCTGTTATAATAAAGTGGGTCTTTACCATTACTTACCCCTTTAAAGGTACAAACCTGTTTTCATATTCCTTAAGAATTGCTTTAGACCCATTCGAAAGTCTGTTTAAAATTTTATTCACCGTTTTACACCGATCATAGTTACCTTTAAGAACTCCATCATGCCTGTTTTATAAGCCATATAGTCCTACTTTTATGGCCTTCCTTACCGTCACATTTATTTTTAACAATCTCATGTACCGGTACTTCGGTACGGAATTCTACATTGTATACAGAATTCTAGGTTAGGTAGTGTAAATGTTGTGAGTAAGACTGTATTAAATTGCATAGACCATTTGTGAAGTGGAACTTTGTATTCCATCCATCCGTTATCTAAATGCTAAGCCTTGTCGCTGCAGCCATATCCCTCTGTTATCAGCAGTCATTTTCAACGTGATATACGAGGCAAAACCCACCTGAGTGATTATGTTAGTAGTATAACTGGAGAGTTCTGGAACCGCCGCCGCCGCCGCGGGCGCCTCCGCAGAGGCCTCCACCTCATTGACCTCTGCAAGGTCATGTTTGTAAACAAAGCCACGTGCTCTTGTTTCTAAACAAAGCCACGTGCTTTTTTGACAGCCACGTGCTCTTTTTTGTGAACAAAGCCGCGTGCTTTTTGACAGCCACGTGCTCTTTCGACAGCTGTCAAGCTGACAGCCACGTGCTTTTTGACAGCGGCCATCTTTAATCGTGCTCCCCTCTTTACGGTACTAAATCTCATCGTGGTGGTGGGTAATTTAATATCCACGTGCTTTTTGACAGCTATCATTTGCCATCTTGCATCGCTAACCTCGGTGCTCCCCTCTTTACGGCACTACCTTTGAAATCTATGGCGGGTAATTTGAAAGCCACGTGCATTTTGACAGCTGTCAGCTGCCATCTTTAAACAACAAAGCGTCGTGCTGCCATCTTTACATATGTTGAAGTTAACGACATCGAGTACAGTGTTCGATTCTAGTTTTGTTATGTTTCATTCACTTCTCTTGTGGTCTGCAAATCTAAACATGCACAACTATAACGACGTCATCGCTGCAACACGTGCACACTCTTGCCTTCGCTATGCATGTTAGATACAGATATATCCTAACAGAGGAGAAGGCCATAACAGCCTGTGTATAGCCGCCATCGTGTGCAGTAGCCTCTAAGCTAGCTTTCTTCATAAGAGCCTGTTATATAGCCGCCATCTTGTGCAGTAGCCTCTAAGCTAGCTTTCTCCATAAGAGCCTGTGTATAGCCGCCATCTTGTGGAATCACCCATAGTCGATATCTCTAACAACATCTTGGTTTTAAAACTAAGATAATAGTATGTTGAGAAGGGCAGCTCGGTAAGTATGTTGAGAAGGGCAGCTTGCTATAAGATCGTAGTAAGTTGAGAAGGGCAGCTTGCTTGCTTGCGGCATGGCTAAGTCCCGCGGTAAACTTTCATCAAGATAGCAGTAAGCCATGTGCATGTAGTTAAAAATAGCGGCTGACAGCTGTCAAAAAGCACGTGGAAGTTTTCAAATTACCCACCACTACATGCCCAAGGTAGCAACCATAAGGTTTAGTGCTGTAAAGATGGCAGCAGGATGCGTTGTTGTTTAAAGATGGCAGATGACAGCTCTCAAAAAAGCACGTGGAATTTTTCAAATTGCCACCACCACATTTCTAAGGATGAAGTTTATTGCCGTAAAGATGGCAGCACGGTGCTCTGTTGATTAAAGATAGCAGCTGTTAAAAGCACGTGGCTTTGTAAAGCATGTGGAATTTCAAATTGTCCACTACTAAGTAGATATAAGGTTTAGTGCTGTGAAGATTGCAGCACGATGCTCTGTTGATTAATGATGGCCGTTGTCGGAAAAAAGCACGTGGATATTGCCCGCTACTACATGCATATAAGGTTTAGTGCCATAAAGATGGCAGCACGATGCTTTGTTGTTTAAAGATGGCAGCTGACAGCTGTCGAAAAGCACGTGGCTGTCAGCTTCACTGCTATCAAAAAAGCACGTGGCTGTCAAAAAGCACGTGGCTGTCAGCTTGACAGCTATCAAAAAGCACGTGGCTGTCAAAAAGCACGTGGCTTTGTTTACAAACAAGAGCACGTGGCTTTGTTTAAAAACATGACGTTGCCAGAGGTCAATGCGGCGGTCGTGGTTCCAGAACTCTCCAGTTATACTACTTATTTTCCTAAGGTATGAGTGACGCGGTCTTCCTCGAGAAAGGTGTCATGTCGTAGAACATGTCCAAGAAATTTAGCTTTCCTCTGCTCTATTGAATAAATTGAGGTCGGTTTCTCATTTACGTCATTCAATATTTGGATATTAGTCTTTTTTCTGTAAAACTCGTACCTGTCAGTCTCCTCCAGAACCACCATTCCGCAGCTTCTAGTCTTGATTGCGCTTGTTTTCCCAAAGTCCAGGTCTCACAACTGTAAGTTAGCACACTCCAAACAGTGGTTTTAACAAATTTCTTCCTGGTTTCAATTCCTATGTGCTTATTTAACAATAGACTTTTCCTGCATTGAAACACTTGTTTTGCCATAGCAATTCTTCCTTTGACTTCTGTCAGGCACTGAGTAACATTGGTAATAACACTACCCAGATAAAAAATTCTCTAACCTGATCTATTTTTGCACAGCCTTATTTAATGTTTATTTTCAATTCAGTCTTCATCTTTTCAGCCGGCCCCGTAGTGTAAGCCTAGTGTGCCCTCGTCTTAACCGGAGGCCCCGGGTTCGATTCCAGGCAAGAACAGGGATTTTTACCTGGACCTGAGGGCTGGTTCGAGGTCCACACAGCCTACGTGATCATAAGTGAGGAGCTATCGGACGGTCTAGAAAGCGAAGAATAACGGCCGAGAGGAATCGTCGTGCTGACCACACGACACTTCGCAATCTGCAGGCCTTCGGGCTGAGCCGCGGTCGCTTGGTAGGCCAAGGCCCTTCAAAGGCTTTAGAGCCATGGGGGGTCTTCATCTTTTGAACGACCATCATTTTCGTTTTCTTTGTGTTTATTTTTAGCCTGAACTTCTCTAACGTGTTGTGTAGTATATCGATCATCGTAGTCATTTTGTGCTCTGAATCAGCTATCAATGCAGTATGATGTGCAAAGCGAATGGTATGAATTTGTATACCATTAAAATCTATCCCTTTGGTTTTCCTTTTACTGTTCTAATAGCGAATTCTGTGGATATATTAAACTGATAAGGCAATAAGGGACAGCCTTGCCGCACTCCTCTCCTTATTCTTGTTTCTCTTATCGTTACATTGATATTTATTTTTGTGCTTTGGGCTTTATACAGATTAGAAAGCAAACATCTGTCCTTCCAATCAAGACCCAACGTTCTCAGAGTTTGAAATACTCATAATAACTCCCAGTCAAGCGATAAGTGCTGTAGTAACAATTGAGAAAGGAAGCAATATTTGTTGATAATGACGCACCTTGTGCACAGGAGGGCAACAGTAAATGAGTGTCCGGGTGGTGGAATGTATGTGTTGCACTTCACAAAATGGACTTCATTGGCGTTCAAAAGATATTCAAAACAAACCTTTAACTTGTACCACGAGCACCGAATGGGAAATGAGGCATTTTGATCACAAAACTTAGTGCCAGGAAGATCAAAGGCGGGCGTCTTGGGCGTTATAAATAGATCAGCAAGGTATCCACCCTTACAGAATTCATGGATAAACGTATTGATATAACGTGGTGACGAGAACTGATGGAAAGTGATGGTATGAAACCGACTGAGAACCAGTCTATCATGCAGTTTATTGTCAAACTGGCCACCCTTTAACGCGTAGCTGCAAAGGGTGCGATAGTTTTGTAGGCACGAAAACACAGACATCCAGAGATTGAATTTGTCCCGTGGTTCCAGGTGGTATGAACTGCAGTGTCACGTACTTTCCAGGAGGAATGTTTTTCTCTAACACAGGATGATTTTTATAGGCAGACCAGGAGCCAAGCAACAGCAGATTATTCTAACCAGCTATGAGCCAAAAACAGTGTTCATACCATAGCTCTAGTTCTGGTATGCCCTTTTTTCCCTACTCTTGCTTGCTATAGCGAAAACATTCCTTGCTGTCCTTGCTAGGTCCCTGACACACGACTGAATTGTTGGAGGCAGACAATGTCCACCTTCTCGCAGCACAATAAATAACTTCCCAGCCAATTTGCCGTTCAGACTAACAGGAAGCATAATTGTATACGAATGTGTTAGGGAATTGATGTTCGTTGCTCGTGATATAAATTTCTTGGTACCTCTAACCGCTAAAGTGTTTTCGTATGTACGTATTTCGCGTCAAATCCTGATTGGTCCGAAGTGAAATGGGGAAACTCCTGTAACCACTTTTTTAAAGACGACTTGGAACCTGACACTTTCGGAACAATTCATAATGTATAGTGCAATACTACACTCAGTTTCAAGGCCGTCCCGCTAGTTGCGCTGGGAATCAATGTCATGCGATATCTCACAAAGTGGCACATATTCTCTATAGTGTATTTGGCTTTACTCTAGCCGGGAGTTGTGGCCGACATGGACGATGAACTACATGCCTGGACATTATTTCTGTGTCACTTTCACCCATATCGCCATGAGTGCAGTCCGCGTGTGCAATGTCCACATAGTCGAGAGTATACGACACTATACATTCTACTGACCCATCTCGCAAAAACGCTAATATGTCATCTGTCACTTTCTCCTCACTCCGCGAAATATCTTCGTTCCATTCTGACGGAATGTCAACGTCCGCGACTGGTTGTGATGTACGTGTCGACTGTGCCGTTCAACTACGTCCCATAGCCGCACGCTCTATTCACTTTTGGATATCTACAGTCCCGCCCACTCTTGCCATTAGCAGCCAATACTGCGCATGCGGGGTAGACGAAAGATGGCCCTTCGAACGCAAACAGTACCATTGGCAGTTTACGACCTCGCACTCGTGTGGTTTCCTTGTTAGTAGTGGCATTTTTCGAAGGATTCGAAGTTGTTAGGAAGCCGATGTAAAACTTCATCAACTATTGTTTTGTAAAATGTACACAATATTTTTCTCCTTGGCGTCATGTGAGAATTGGAAAATTTATTTCACTCTGCACTCAGGAAACAAGATGCGTAGTATTAGTACAGGGAACAGTTGGCTAACAATGGTGATCTCTGACCCTGAAATGAGTAACAAAAATAATGACTTTACAATTGTGCGTCAACTCTCAGAACTTCATCAACAACAAGGGAGTCTAGGGCGCCCAATTTCCAAGGCGTATGAGCCTTTTATCGTTGCCCTTTAATCTCAGGGAATCGAACAAGAATACACACATGAACCTAATGAATCCGCAATTGGTCAGGAGCAGAACTCATACTAGAATCATAGAGCAGACAAAATTAATTTCCTAAAAATAACGAACATTTGAAAAATAGGTCAACACAGAAAGAAAGACGGAATGCTGAAAAGAACAATCCTATGACACTGCATAAGAATAAAACGTAATTGGGCACAAGACCCAGTGAAATAGAGGATAACACCATACCACCTTGTGACTGGGAGGAAAGAAAATTAACGACAGAAAAGTGAAAGGCATGATTAAATTTGGAAAAGCCTATTCACATGCAACAAAATAGAGAAAAGGGAGACGAGGGTCCACACTCATGCTTCCTTTTATGACATTATGCCACATAGGAGAATTACATTCGCTGCTTGAAGGTCATAGAAAAGCCTACATATAGAAAAATACGCTAAGTTAATAAAATCCCTACTATAAAACAGAAGTAGGTATGGTACGACTCAAAACTTTACATTCTGTAATAGGTTATGATTGTCTGAATAAACTTCCGTAGAAGTGACCGAAAGAAAGAGTTGCTAACCTACGACTATTACAGTTTCCTGTAAATAAATGAAAGTTCCAACATGCGTTCCAATGTGTCACCCTAAAAGTGGAAAATGCTATGTATCGGTAATTTTCAGAGCTTCATATTAACATAGAGTTCTCCACAAGATGTCTCAATAGGTATATGTTAAAAGTGCTGCCTAACTCTAGGGGGAGGCCCTCTTCGTATTACAAGAAATTAATATTAAAACCTGTTACTACAGTTGAAAATTGCGATAAGAACGTCCGAAGTAAATGTGGCTAGTAAATGTCAAAGCCAGGAAAAGAAAGTGGCCAAAATGCCACTAGTGTCTTTCTCGAAAATTTGTGGCAACCCTGATAAATGTTCTCAGGCAGGCACGCATGCAGCACGCTCCCCGCACCGCTCAGCACCCATTTCCCACCGCCGAGCTCAAATTGCCAAGTGCACAGCCAGCTGCCGGTATCTGTATATCTAGTAACATCGTTTATTTTTACAAGGAGTCAGCATTGCTCCCGTGTCCACCTTATTCGATAAGCATATGTACTATTCGATCTCTTCTTGGGCGTAGCTTCCTCTGGTATACTTTTACCCGCTTTTACCAGCTTGTTGACCTTAATGTGGGCATTTTTGTAAACTACGACAAAATTTTTCAATTTTTAGTAACATAAAACTGAAGTGTTTATTTTCCGTTACATTTTTATTTTTCTGGTATTTTATGATAGATCATGTTGAAGGAATCAATCAATCAATCAATCAATCAATCAATCAATCAATCAATCAATCAATCAATCAATCAATCAATCAATCAATCAATCAATCAATCAATCAATCAATCAATCAATCAATCAATCAATCAATCAATCAATAAATCAATCAATCAATCAATCAATCAATCAATCAATCAATCAATCAATCAATCAATCAATCAATCAATCAATCAATCAATCAATCAATCAATATATCTGCATTTAGGGAAGTGTTCCAGGTATCAGATTCCCTACCAGAAGTTTACGAAGGCTTTTCTTAAGTAATTTCAAAGAATTTGGAAATTTATCGAGCATTTCCTTTGGTAAAGTATTTCAAACCCTGACTGGTGGTGTTTATTTTTGTAACAGACTACCATTAGAGAGAAAAACTGAAGGGATCCCACACTTCGAAAAATGAAGGTATCGTTCAAAGAAAGACACGGGCCACGAAGGGCGTGAAAACGAAGGACTCCCTAGGTCTCGAATGCTCTAATACCGACGGGGTCGGAAAAGAACAAGAGTTGACAACGGGAGGTTGGAGCCTGCCACAAATAAGCGGAAGAAATGCTAGGAATCAGTTAAAGACCCCAATTTAAGAGCTACTGTGGTCCCTTTTAGTCGTCTCGTACGATAGGCAGTGGTTACCGTGGGTCTCATTCTAACGCCGCTGCCCATAGGGGATACAATTCCTAACGCCTCTTCCTATAAACAAATGTTTGCCCCAGTTTGTCCCCTTGAATTCCAACTTTATCTTCATGTTGTGATTTTTCCTATTTTAAAAACCAGCAAATGTACCCGTGCTTCGCTACGGCATTCTACATTGTATACGGATATCGAAGTAAATACTGTACATGCAGTAAATAAGAATGTTTTAAAATTGTATGTCTCTTAGCGTTATCCGAGAAATAGCATGGGGAGGTCCCCATACGTTGTTTCTAGTGTAAAGTGTTGGTTGCGGAGTTGTGATGAAACGGCAGGCTCACTTGCCTACTGCCATTTACAATCGAGTTGGGAAGTTTACATTATAATTACAGGCCCCATTGCCTACTACGTGGTACAATCGATTTGGGGAGTTTTCGTTACAATGGCAGGCCCCCTTTCCTATTTCCAGACAGATTACGGTTCAGGAGTATTTTTTTTATAATGGCAGGCAACTTCCCTACTACCAGTCAAATTTGAGTTGTGCAGTTATCATTATAATGAAAGGCCCTTTTCCTTCTGACAGTCACACAGAGTTGGTGAGTTTCCATTAAATAGCAGACCACTATGCCTAATGCTAGTCACATTTTAGATGGGTCTACAGCCAAACACAATCGGGTAGGGGAGTTTTGAACAAAATTGCATGCTCCCTTGTCTTCTCCAAGTCAAATCGGAAAGTGAATTATTCATTACAGTGGTAGGCCCTCCTCACTAATACAAGTTACACAGGAGTTGGAGAAGGACCCCATTCCTGTTGCCAGTCAAAGTCGGCGTGGAGAGTACTAATTACTATAGCAGACATACACTTCCTCGATCACTATAAATCGACATGAATGAATTTATCTAGATCGACATACGAAAGTATATGCATGTTTACAATATTGCAGACCTTCATTTACATATTAACTGCTGCTAAACGGTACGTCATATCGACAAAGAATTGTACTATAAGACGCAGTATTTAGCGGCCTAAATGACTGTTCCTATGAAATTTTCTCGCATCTCATCTATTCATGGGTCAGATTGAGTTAGAAACGTTGAATAGGGTGAAATTTGTGTAAGATTATCTTGCATTGCATTAGTTTTTGGATAATAATGCGACACAGCATTTGGCTCAAATATGGGTACTGGGTGGGCCAATGTTCGTGTAGAGTTTGATGATTTTATCCTTCCTGTAAGTGACTGAAAGTATGTATTATGCATTAAAAAGTCCATATTTACTTAAAATCGAGAAATAGAGACGAATCTAACGTAGAAGGGATACATATACGACAAAAAGTCATAAGACCAAGGTCTTATCACTCCATATTGAACGGAGATTGTGCCATCCGTTATGTGATAGGACTTCCTGTTTACCCCCACGAAATACTTCGAAACGAAGATCTGAACCATCATTAAAATTGCCTCCATATTTCGATATTCTTCGGGGATAAAAAGTGAAAAATTTAATGATCTTGGAAGTCTTCCGTCTGCTATAGGCTAAAACGTATAATTTTGCCAAATTTCATTTTCTTATTCGTCTGGAAGATTATGCCGCAATCTGGATTTTGGGTGAGAAGGAGGGGGGGGGGGAGTAAAATGAGGACTTTCAGAAAACTACATCAAAAATATTCAGATGGTCATTATTAACCTTCAAACGGGTAGCTGTACGAAACTTTCACCAAATAGTCAATGTACAGGCACACACAGTCGTTACAATTTTATTTATATACATAGGTAAGAAATCTGCTCCATGTACAACACCCTTGGGCTATGTCCGATGGACTTAACCTGCAAAACCGACCGTTCATTATATCTCACTTATTAATCCTCCTGTCGAAAAATGTACATAAGAAAAAAGTTTTAGAAATGGATTTCCATTGAGGATTGTAGATTTCCGTTAATTTTGGATGTGCATATTTTGAGGGAGTGCAAAACTATGGCTTCGGTTCCGAATAAATCCCCAGTAATTCAGGTATTCAGAAATAATATTGGCCCTAAAACCTACTGAAGGATAGGTGGATTCTAAATATCAAGTTTGGTAGAAATATATTCATTAGTTTTCAAGTTATGAGAACTCATACAATCAAAGATAAACAGACAGACACCAAAGCTAAGAAGTATGCAGATGGTCATTATTGCACCTGAAACGGATAACTGTACGGAAATTCCTTCAAAATAGTCAATGTACAGACACACGTTCTTTACGATTATATTTATATAGATGACAGATAAGCATGGGCACGTTTGTAAGTGCAAATCTCCATTTCAAGATTTACTGCTCCTAAACGGCATATTATACCAACAAACTATTTGCACCCTCAGACGTCCCTTTTACCGCTCTACATGTTTGGTCTTAAAACATTTTCTCGTATCTCCCGTATTTATGGGTTCGATTGATTAACGGTATTTGAATGGGGTGAAGTTTGGGTACATTTTTCATATTTTACAATATTTTTAACATACTTATGTGAAAGCTAGAATCAGGAAATTTTGTTTTCATATAGTCATTGGTCGTGTCAGTGTGCGTGCCAAATTCAATAACTTTGTCTTTCCTATAAGTGCGTCAAACTAAGTAACATATGAGTAAAAAGCACAAAATTTACGAACAATCGAAATATACAGCCAAATCTGCCCTATAAGGGCTAGAGAGAGAGAGAGAGAGAGAGAGAACAAAATGTCACAGGACCGAAGTTGTAATCACTCTAAATTGAACGGAGATTTTGCCACCCGTTTTGTGATAGGACTTACCGTTCAGCGCGAAATACCTCGAAACAAAGGTCTGCACCGTAATTAAATTGCCTCCATATTTCGATATTCTTCGGCATGAAAAGTCAACAATTTTAAGATCTTGGAAGTCTTCCGTAGGTTACCGGGTAAACGTATAATTTTGCTTAGTTTTAATTTTCCAGCTCGTGTGGCAAATTGTGAGGCAATCTTAATTTTGGGCGAGGGGGGTAAAATTTAGGACTTTCAGGAAACTATAGCTAAAAATATGCAGATGGCCATTATTACCCCTTAAACGGAAAGCTGTACAAAAATTGCGCCAAAATAGTCAATGCACAGATACACGGTCGTTACGATTTGATTTATATACATAGATAACGAATCTGATCCACGTATAACACCTTTTGGGCTATGTCCGCTGGACTTAGCTTGAGAAACCGACCTTCCATGATATTTCCCTTATTAACTCTCCTGCTGAAAAAATGCACATGAGTTAAAAATAGAATGGAATTTCCGTCAAGTTTGGCCGATTTCCAGTCAGGTTTGTCTTGTACGTTATATATTGTGGGAGAGTAAAATCACCATTTCGGTTCCCTGTTAAACCCCAGTCCATTCCGGGAATTTGAAATGGTATTGATCTTAAAACCTACCATTGGACGGGTGGATGCTAAATATAAAGTTTGGTTCAAATATCTTAGGTAGTTTTCAAGTTGTAAGAAATACGCTTTACACGCACTCGCTCTTGCGAGTCCGGTGGGACTTGTACCGAGAAACGGTCCGTTAATGATATGTCCCTTGTTAATCCTGGCATCGAAATGTTGCACATGAGAAGAAAGGTTTAGAAATTAATTTCCATTAAGGCAGGTAGATTTCCATTAAGTTTGGTTGTGTATATTTTGAGGGAGTGCAAAATCACGGTTCCAGTTTCGTATAAACCCCCAGACAGTTCAGGGATTTAGAAACAATATTTGCCATAAAACCTACCCAAGGACAGATTGATTCTTAATATGAAGTTTGGTGGAAATATATCCAGTAGTTTTCAAGTTACAGAAGGACAGACAGACAGACAGACAGACAGTCAGATAGACAGACAGACACCAAAGCCAAAAATTATGCAGATGGTCATTATTAGACCTAAAACGGATTACTATACGGAAATGTTGCCAAAATAGTCAATGTACAGACATACGGTCGTTACGAATTTATTTATATACAGTACATGACGAATAAGCATGAGCACGTTTAAAAGTGCAGACCTCCACATTCCTTGATTCACTACTCCTGAAAGGTACATGATATCAACAAACGGTTTGCACCATCAGAGGCCTCTTTTATCGTTCTACATGTATGGTTCTAGATCATTTCCTCGGATTTCCCATATTTAAGGGTGAATTTGAATAAGATTGAAATTTGCCTTTACATTATTTTCTGCATACTTATGTATAAGCTAGAATCATGAAATTTGGTTCACATATGGCCTTTGATCGTGTCAATGTGCTCACCAAACTGAATGATCCTCTCTTCCTTATAAGTGTGTCAAACAATGAAATATACTTGTAAGCATCACCAAATTTACGAACAATCCAGAAATACGGCCAAATCTAACGTATAAGGGAGAGAAATACGACAAAAAGTCATAGGACCAAAGTTGTAGATCACTCCAAATTGACCTGAGCTTGTGCCATCCGTTTTATGATACGACTTTATCGTTTAGCCAACAAGCACCTTAAAAGTAATGTCTGCACAGTCATTAAAATGCCTCCATATTTCGATATCCTTGGGGGGTAAAAAGTGAAAAATTTGAACACCTTGGAATTTTCCCGTCGGTTACAGGCTAAAAGCTACAATTTCGCCAAATTTCAATGTTTTACCTCGTCTGGCAGGTTGTGTCGCCATTTTGATTTGGGGAGAGGGGGGATAAAAGTTAGGAAATTCTTGAAAACTTTTTAAGCCCACAAAACCTATAGGTTGTCGCTTTGGATAAATTATACGATTGCGTTCTTATGCTGAACCCAAAATTTGAAGCCCCCCAGCGTACCCTTTCAGGGAATTTTGAGAATTTTCTATTTTTCTAGGGATTCTGAGGTCATCAGCTTCTCCGGTATCAAGTTTCAAATTTGTGAAATTTCTGCGAGTGTCTCATTAATTTACGTCTATTTTCATTTTTATACCTTTATATAGGTATATATAGATCGCTCCAGACCGACTTGTTTTTATATATATAGATACCACTCAAACTTACTCGTCTACTACGTATTGTAATTTCACACCATCTCTCCACTGACAGCTAGGAACATACCAATTAGCCGAGCAGCTCGCCTCCTTAATCCCAAGTCTCCCTAGCCTAATGCCTGCAATATTTTGGTAACACTACTTCTTTATCGGAAATCACCCAGAACAAATCGGGTTTTTTCCTTGTTCTCGAATCAAGTAGTCCGTGCTGGTGTGGGTCCCATAGACTGGAACCGTAATGTAATTGGGGTAATACCAGAGACTTATGTGCCTTATCCTTTACATTCTTCATACAACCTTTAATACCCTCATTACTATATGAAGAAATCTGTAACCTACATTTATAATCCCGTTTACCCCAATGCAGATCTTTCCTTTCCTCGTATTAACTCCTAGGCACTTTCACCTCATCAACACGGTAATTAAAACTGAGATGAAACTCGCCAACCTGAAATATTATAGAGTTTATCATCACACTTCTGCCTGCTGTCCAACTCACAACATTGCCGAGGTATTCTTGCAGTCATTCACGATTATTTACTTTCCTAGATGGATTGATAAGCCCTTATTTTCTATGGCGAAGTAAGAGATCCTGGTCCATTTTACTTATTAATACAATGACACTGATAGAATTAAAATGCTAAGAACTACAAGTAACACTAATGTTTAAGACAAAAAGTATGAATATACACACACAAGGAAGAAAGGAAAAAGGAACTGCCTACATAATACAGATTTGAAAAATATACTCATTTAATACACAAATAAATACGAAAGTTAAAATACCAGTAAACTTAATACAATATTAAATTAAATTTAACTCATTGTATTCTTGTAGTACTAGATCTAAGTTAAATACTGTTTATTACTACTAGCCATGTTTACTTCTAATTGGTAAATACAGTACGGATGTTTCTAATTTAATTACATTATCATATTAACCCAATATTTAATTTAATTGTACAATAATCTCATAACACCATTTTCAGACACAATCACTCGTTCCACTCACATAGGTACCTCACTTAACGAGGAACTAGTGATAAGAGGTTTTAAATACACCTTTTGATGCAGCATCCTTGATGCCTTTTGGAAAGAGCATTCCACAACCCCGAAGCGGTGATAATAAATGATCTATGGTATGTGGTTGTTCGGTGGTGAGGTATTTCCAGGAGGGACACTGAGCGATAGGGTATAACATCACCCTGTTCTTTATTCATATCATTTAAATACGCGGTGTCCGTTCAGCTTCGTATTTTCTACATAGAAGTGTTCCGCATGCACAGATGGTGAATGGGATGCCTAATCGCAGGTTTACAAAGGAGCGCTACAGCGTGCTGTATTTCGGATGTGAAACAAATAGCAGTCATTTTACTACGCACGTTCTGTAACAGGGTGTACTTGTAAACACCTCAAAGATACAGAAAATAAAGTTGAATAACTCATTCATTTATACACGTACAGACTTTCCAGTCTAACAGAAAGTTGCTTGTATGTGGTATGTACCTTGAACGATTAATTGCAACTATGTTTGGAGAAATATGTGTGTAGAAGGCAGGCAGCTATTTGGGGAACTCCTGCGCAAAACCTTTTGCGAACTTCGGCTGCTTTCCGACCAGATTCTCCACACACACAAAAAAGTCTGTGAATTCGCCGTTGCTGAGCTTACGAGCCATTGTTCAGATGTTGACAGCAATGTAGTGCGACTGTATCAAATACTACTGAACCTTCGAAAACGATGATTTCTAACGCAAGGGACACATATGACGGGTAGCGCTTAAAAACATGCAGTGAACGGCCGTCCAGTTGTTATCTCTTCGTATTCTGACGTAACTAACCTGCAGGCAATATTACCCCTGTGAAAATTAGTTATTAGACAACCCATTCATCATTACTGCATGCAGAACACTTATAAGTAGAAAGTACGGAGTTGGCGGGGCACCTGGAATATATACTGTATATATATAAAAGTCCAATAATACAGCCCTGAGGAATTCTCCTACTCTCAAACTATCATATAAAGGTATTATGTGACCAACCAACATTTACGTTAGTAAGAAGGTAAAGTTGCGTGACTTTTCGAACATTTCGCTATCATGTTTCTTTTCCTTCGTGGGCTATAAACTCTTGCCGAGCATAATGCTTGCATGACTATCGTGTGCTTGGTTGGAGAAGAAACAGTATTTTATAATTCAAGGGGTCTTGGATCTCAAGCTCTCTTTTCTGCCTTCATTTCAGCTTTACTAAGGACATAATTTCTTCTTCTTCTTCCAGGCCGTTTGGCACTTACCTAGAATCGACACAGTATGAATACAGGCCAGTTTTACGGCGGGATGTCTTTCCTCACGCCAACCATATATGGAGGGATGTAATCACTATTGGGTGTTTGTAGTCTGATGTGTAGGGCTCGGAAGTGGAACATCTATAAATTGGTTAAACAAATAGCTATACAAATACATACCTGGCAAACTTCGTAAAACCAAAATCAGGAGATTTTGATATGAAAATCAGGAAAAATCAGGAGATACAATTGGTCAAAACTGCTTATTCTACATGTCTTGTGCAATACAGGAGTACTGTGGTATATAGTATAACACTTATTGCCTCAAATCCCGACTGTTGCTACATGAGGCTAAAAATTACACATCTCTATTACCTCGCAGAATGTATGTGAGTGAGATGATCTGCCTCTGATAAGCCTTCCAAAAATAGTATGAACTCGTGCTCCACACGTGTGAATTAGTCACGCACTTAGATGCCATTACTTAGCAAATGGATAGATTAATGTATTGCATCACACGCCTGCGCGATTATGCGAAGCGCAATGCTATTTCAAGTAATAAATTAAAATTCGCCATAATTGTCTCCAAATGGGTCCTAAAACCTCTCGACAGTACACTAGTCGCTATGTTTGAAATTCTATCACTAAATTACTAAAAGGGACTCCCAAATCTAGCGACGTCTCTAGAATCGACTAGACTGATGTGAACGAACACGAACATAGCACGCGAGAACGAGAGATTGACAATCGATATACGCGTCGCGATATACAGGTTTCAATAAACATCGCATATTCGCGAACATTTCTCGTGTTAATAAACGTGGATATTTCATTTGAAAGCGACCAATGAGCGAAGGACTTTCAGTCATTAGCGTAAAAAGCTGAAGTGGCGGAATTTGAAAACAAATCTTTGAAATTAACTAAAGAAATAAGCTAAAATCTGGAGAAATAATAGAATAATCGGGAGGCGGGAAAAACTGTCGAAATTCGGGAGTCTCCCACCTAAATCGGGAAAGTTGGCACGTATAAAAATAGGCAAACATATTGTACCAGGAACTGTTTTAGCCACGTACATTATTTTAATTTTGCAGGAATATTTGGAAAAGGATGGTATTAATATGTGTTCATGTGCCCGAAATCTTATGTGAGCTCGATACGAAGTTCCTCGTGGCAAGCAGGACACGTCACAAGCGATGAACCTGCGGGTGACGTCAGTGCCACATGTTGTATGCCTTTCTCTAGAATGTACTGGAAAAAATTCTAACGTTTTAACCGATGAAGATACAGAAATGACACATACCTTGTCGTGTAGCTAGTGTCCTGAAGGCAAACATATGTCAATGTCAATAAATTCTATCAAAGAGTTCAAGAGATATATGCGAAAAAGGAACCACGTTCCTCCTCGTGACGTAGCGTGTAACCGTGGCCTTTCGGAATATAAGCAGCGGACTGGACCGTAGCAAACCAGTTCAAATCATTCACAGCTGGCTCGCCTGTCATGCTGATCGCGACGAGTGAAGTCGAACTCAGTGTTCATTCTGCCGGAACGTCGTAATACTGATATCAATTTCAACAGCAAGTTGACACTTAGTTTATGTGAATACCAGTTGGACTTACAATTCGTCAGGGACATTCGAACTTCGGAAATTAACGTGTTTATAACATCGAAGTCATAGGACTTGTAATATTTCGCCAATATTTGAACTTACCAAATATCTCGATTTTCGTGTGAATAACTTTAACAAACTTGAAGTTAGCACGACTACATTAAATTGTAATAGTCTTGAACTGTTTCAAGCTAGAACATCGTGACAGTAGGTTTGCAACACATTGACTATTTTGAGTATTATCAAAGACTAAAACACTTTAACTTGTGTATAAAGACTATTCGCTAATCATCGTAACGCGTGTGAATAGACTGTATAATGAACTGTGAATATGCTGTAATACATTACGCATACTTCGTAATTCAGTGACATTGGGAATTATAGGATTCGTACACGAATACTTGAGGAACTATGATAGTGAGAAGGAACATTACGATATATTAGGAGAGAGAGAGAGCTATTTATTTATGTCTTTACTGTAAAAGTGAGTCATGATAAACTGTGCTTCGAATGAGAGTTATTTCTGAGAATACTAACGGTGTGCAGTAAGTGTAAAGATGAACTATGCATGGAAGTGTGTTTTCTCATTTTACAATTATCGCAACTTACGAGAAGAAACAGTGCTTCGACACATTTCTCATCTACCGAATGGTGATTATTTCTGAGACAGTTATAATTAGTTCTAACAGCACAAATCAAATGGTGCAGTTTCAACATAAGACACTCTATCAGTGGCCAAGTCAGATGGACTTTCTCGTGTTATAGCCACTCCTTTATTAACGTGAGAAATCCTGACTCGAGACGACGGAGATCGACGGAGATTTGATGCAGAACAACGCGGAACGTGGACTTGGAACTACGAGGGACAGTTCCTGGGACGTGGTACTATGAAACATCGTGGTGCTTGTTAGCTGAGTTCCAGACTGCTGCTTGCAGAGCAGTATTCAACTGTTCGAGCTCAACAAGAAGACATATTTCGGGTGATATACGTGTCTTTTCATTCAGAAACATAATTCTGACTTTCAACAGAATTCTTATAGACAGTGTCATTGCTGATAAATTCAAAGGCTCACTTACTTAATATTTTTATAAAATTGGAATAACAACAGTAACAATCGTATGCTCTCAGCTACCGTTTGCAGACATTTCTCTGGCTGTCTGCTCGTCAATTTCGACGTTCCGTTTTACTCTAGGCACACTAGGTGGCAGACCGAGTAAACCGAAACTCTCTTGGGCGTCTATGGCTGAGATTTAATTAATTCTGTCGGATAAACACCAAATGTGTTACCAGAGATCTTTTACATGCCGACATCATACGACATGGAGTGCCGAATGGAATTTTTTCCGCCCTTCAAAAATCCGACTACCTCTGCCGGGTTTGAATCCGCTATCTTGGGATCCGGAGGCTGACACTCTCCACTGATCCACAGAGGAAGGTATAAAATTGGAAAATTAACGCTTTACAACACTTAAAATGAAGACAGATTTTCAGATGACAGTGGATCCTCGTACTATCGTATGTCCTCACTTGTTGGAACTTTAGAATTTCAGTTCAGTGCTTTATGTATAGTGAAAGCGAACAATAAACTCTTTATTTGCAGTATTCACATAAAGTGTATAATAAGTTACGTAAAATAGGATAATACTGAGAACTTTCTACCAGAAGATTGGATTTAATTTCAAGTGTTTTATATTTGAGAATAAATAGTTTGATGTGTTCACAAGAAGGAATTACAAAATTTACTTTATTTAATTTACGTAGAAAGCATACTCTGAAATCACAAGTGATAATAGAAAGGACTTTAGGATTTCTTACTTACAATATTCTTTATTAATTTACATCAAGAAAGTCATGATGGACATAACTGGTTGAAAAGAACATTCGTTTGATTTTATACGATCACCATAATTTTTTCGATATTTTGTTGTTGGAACTGGGGTATATTTTCCAATAAATATCTATGATCAATAAAATTCAGCGATATAATAGGGTAACTTTTCATAGATTGAAGTTATAACATCTATCATTTCGCCTTGCGATCCTCCCTCTCGGGACCTTCTCCTAAGGACTAGGCATCCCTCAGAACAAGCTCATGCTCTTTGAAATCAATTTTTCCTGGTACAATATCCAAAAAAGGAGCTAAAGACTGGCAAAGAGGACGTAAAATGCGATGCAAATTCATTCATAATTTTAGTTTTACATATTTTTTGAAGGAAGATAATGTTTAAATATGCAGAATTCTGGTGGTATGCATTGAAATATTTCTTCTTTAAGACATTGTATATTTTTAATTTTAAAAAAGGAATTCTGTGTTTATTAAAAAAGTACTTGCAGAATTTACGATGAGATATTTTTCCACCTAGAATGAATTCAGCGAACCCGCAAAGGACATTCTGGAGAAAGAAATTGAAATTTGTACAACTGGAATCAGATTTGTCTTAACCACACGAGGGTTACAGAAATAGGAACTGGGAACCTTACCGCGGTTGGCTTTGCAGTACATCACAAATTATCTCAGGTTCTTAGGTGCAAAGGCTCGTCAGTTTTCAGACAGCACTTATCTCCACGTCAGGGGATTTGAAGGGTTCATACTTGAAGCAAGTGAGATATTAAAAACACTCACATCAAAATTTTCTCCTTTTAATATCTGACTTAACTTGCAAGTAATTTGATACCCCTGGCTTTTTCAAGCACTTGTTTTATTCTTTTTCATTTCACGTCCTCTCTTTTCAGATATGGTACAGATGTATGTATTTACTAGAGAAGAAACCAGTTTAAAAGGTGATGGAGGAATTAACGGTGATTCAAATTCAGAATGGGCAGTGAAAATACACTCGAAGGAAGATGAAGTTGCAAAAAAGCCATTAAGAGCTAATGAAGGACCAATTAGCTAAAACATACCGAAAAAAGACACAGAGGACAAATAAAACTCACCTTTTCCTGCCCTACAGTGACTCAGTATGAACATATATTAATGCTGGACCTCGTCTAAGACACTCTAGAAGAAAGGGATTTTTCCTCAACTTCGTCCTAGTGATCTGTTATGTATGCATGAAGATGTGTACTGAGAGACTCAGTCCTTGAATCAGGGAACTGTACACAGTTAAAATCCCTTCATCCGGCCGGAAATCGAACCCTGACCATTCAGTCAATGAATCTGACTCACTCAAGGAGAGGAATTCCCCTTAGAAAGAGATCAGACGCCGTATTGAGATTTCCAGATCATCTTTCCAAAAAATGAGGCCATTTTGTGTGTGATGATAATCAAAACCTCAAACGCAGGCGAACGTTGTTGAGATGTTACGTCTGGTCAACACTGCTTTAGGAAGTAGGCACAAAGCTTCCTCCATGAACACATTAGATGCCTTTGAAATGTTGTTACACAGGCGAATGGTCAAAATAGCCTGGAGAGATATTGTGTCAAATAATGAAGCGTTAAGGAGAGCCAGAGCTGAGTGTGCGCCTGGCAAACATCATCAAAGGCACGGGAACAGTTTATTTAGGCCAAGTTCTACAATGTAATGACAAGTGAGGAGCTGGTAGACCACTGATGTCATGGCTGCAAAACATCAAGGACTGGATTTGCATCAATAACACCGAACAACTCTTGAATTTAGTTAAAGAAAGGGGTGGTTTCTCGGGGTGATCGCCAACGTCCGTGGGACCGGATATGGCACTTACAGGAGAAGAAGAAGCAATGGTAGGTTTCGCGGGCGGCTGTAAACTGCACTGGAAAAATATCGTAAATTACTTACTATGCAAACTACACTACGAAGCGAAGGGGGCCAAACATATCTCCACTTGCTATCGAATCCGGCATTTCCTCAATAATTCTAACGTCAATGAAGATATTGGACCATAACCATACAAACAAATTGGAGTCATTTTCTTATACAGTGCTAATGGCTATGATACAATTTACAGTCTACAGCCTATCAACAAAAATGTCTAGTTGATTCAGTCTAAAACCGGTTTTCCGAATTTATATTCCATCGTCAGTGGATCTAATTTAAAATTTAAAATCTTTAGAGTAAGGTAAAATCCATATTGGCGTTTTAGACGATACGCCAAGTGAGTTCTATCAAAACAAGGTATGTTGTAATTGTAACAGTAATTCCTCTTTAAGCAAGTTTTCATTCCTGCCCTGAAGGGGGACGCTGGCCACCTAAAAGGTATCGCCTTCTCTCTGGCCAGCAGATTCACGCGGGTTAAAGCTGAATTGGGTAAGAGATCTGTGGAAATAAGGAGATTGGAAGTGTCTGTCCTATTGACTATTCGTATTTGTTCTTTTTTTTTTTTTTTTTGCTTCTTTCTGTAATGATATTTTAATGTTTTAATTGGTATTCAAAGTACAAAGTGTAGGATATTTAAAATTTCAAGGTGTTGTACATTATACATATTTGGTTTTAAGTGTCTATTTACATTATTTATCTACAATGTTTCCCATGAGATTTGTTTTTGAGTAACATATTGTTTGTTTTTGTGGCAAAATAATATCTAACTTGGTATATTTATAAAGTTTGTTTCGATTTCGTGTTTGCAGTTAGTTTCTTTGTTGGCAGGTAATAATTAACAATTACCAGTGCTCTGTGTATTCTCACTTGAAATGAACCGGACAGTTTGTAATTTGAATAATGATAATAATAACATCGGGCGAGTTGGCCTTGCGGCTTAGGGCGCCCTTCTGTCAGTTTGAATTCGGAAGGTACTGGGTTTGAAACCCACAGTCGGCAACCCTGAAGATGGTTTTCCGTAGTTTGCCATTTTCACGCCAGGAAAATGCTGGGGCTGTACTTTAATTATGCCGCGGCCGCTTCCTTCCCACTCCTAGACCCTTCCTATCCAGTCGTCGCCATAAGACCTATCAGTGTCGGTGCGACGTAAAGCAAAATTATAAATAATAATACTAATACCTGCCAGCCCTGTGGGAGCGCCTCTCGGTATTTCCTTGAAGGGGCTAGTGAGACAGATGGCCATGGATCTCGCAGCCGGCATTTCCGTGAATTGTTCTCCTCGGCTGATTTCCCCTTGCGTTTCTGGGAGGCGCAGCGGGAATGTTCCGCTACGCATTACCTGAGCTATAAAGAGGAGGGCTAGCCGCGAGCAGTCGGTGTGTCGGGGTTCGCTGGCCGGAGCGAGAGTAACAAACAGCGGTGGTGACTGTCTTCAGTACCATTAACTGCGATGCTGAACGAATCGTATCTATTACATTTCATTATAATTTTTGTCCTAAAGGTAACAATAATTGATTTTACGCACAACAAGATTGAAATTAGCGGTGAATTAATAAATTAACTTTAAATAAATAAATATAAATTAATCTTAAATATATTTCTACGTTTCTTGTCAATTAAATCTCTTATCACTATTTGCCCTTAGATAGCTTATCCAAGGCCATGGTGTTATTAAAAGTGCAATTATGTAGTCACAGACAAAGTATTTATCGACCTTCAGATCATAAGACACAGGGAATTTTAGGCTGTATTTCTTGGGTATAAAATGGGGTACTAAAAACTGTCTGTACTTTTGCATTGCATTTTTAAACCTTACACCTGCATTTCATTTCACTATGTTAATGAAATGTTGTTGTTGTTTGGATCATGAGTCCATAGACTGGTTTGATGCAGCCCTCCATGCCACCCTATCCTGTCCTAACCCCTTCATTTCCACGTAACTACTACAATATACTCTAATACGTTTGTCGTATTCGTACCTTAGTTCACCCCTACTGCTCTTACCGCCTACACTTCCCTTAAAAACTAACTAGACAATTCCTGGGTGCCTTAAGGTGCCTCTTATTAATTTGTCTCTTATTCTGGTCAAATTTAGCCAAATCATTCTCCTCACACCAGTTCGATTCAGTATCTCTTCATTCTGTCGATCTCACCACCAGCATTTTTCTATAAGACCACATTTCAATCAATCAATCAATCAATCAATCAATCAATCAATCAATCAATCAATCAATCAATCAATCAATCAATCAATCAATCAATCCTGATCTGCTTTTATGGCAGCCGCCCAGTTAGCAGATTTCCATTTCGGAGAACTTGGAAATGTGTCAAACATCTCACGTGGTAAATTATTCCAACCTAACTCCTCTTCCTGTAAGCGAATATTTGTCCCAGTTTGTTCTCGTAAATTTCAATTTTATCTGCGTATTGTGATTTTGCCTGCATCCATGGTTAAGCGATTATCATGTTGGCCTTTGCTCCACCAAGTCCCGGATTCTGTTTGCGGGTGGGTCGGGAATTTTATCCTTCATTGGCTAATTCCGATGGCTGGGGGGTTGGGAGAGTGTGTGTGTGTGTGTGTGTGTGTGTGTGTGCCGTCCTCATCATTAAAATTCATCAAGAATAGGACCCCATCTTCACAGACAAGCAGGTCGCCTCTAAGGCGTCAACTCGAGAGGCCTGCACTGGGCCTATCCGGAGGACACACACCATTATTATTTTCATGGAGATTTCCGTGGAGCAGAGAGGTAAAGAAGCGTGACGGGTAAATGGCTGGACAAAGTTCGAGGCATAGATTGAAAGTTATATTACATCAGAAGGGTCTCGAAATCTGAGTAAGAATTTAAAATTTACAATTTATAATGACTCATAAGGAAACATAGTTTAATGAGTTTACATTAATTACTTTACCTCAGACATCTCTTACTTCAGCAGAATACGACTTCTACTCTTAAAGCTTGAATAGTTTTCAAACTGCTACCCCGATTTCGTAGAGGAACTACACCAGAAAAGCGCATCGAAGATCCAGATATATAGGGGTGGAAGCTCATACTATACGGCCAAGAAAGAAGAAAACAAAGGTTAGTGAAAAAGGCCCAGAACAAAAAAATTGGAAGCTGAATAACCGCAATAACTACTAGTTTAAAACTTAAGATAAAACCTAATAGGGCATAGAGCCCAAAGACACAAACGATAAGCCATGGTACTTGGTGACAAGGTAACATAGGTTACAGTCCCAAACCGGGCTAAAATAATTTAGAAGGTTGAAAAATTAGTCACCAGGAAACAAACTGAATAAATGAAACGAGGGTACACACTCGTGCACCCTTTATTTTACAGAATCTCCATGAGATGTGATTACATAACTCCGTAGACTGCCTAGATAACCTACATTTCAAATCGTAGCACGGAACAAATAAAACCCTACATTACATTTACGAAACGCTGATCGACCTAACCTTTACATGTTCAAGGTGAACGCTGGTATCTTCCGTTTACCACTCGTAGTAAACTTCACATAATTGGATAAAGATCTGCTTCACGTTGTGCCAGCCCGAGCCTCAGCAACGGCTCCCGAAGGAGTCCTTCTCCGTTAATGTAGCACACGTACGATCCCGCTCTAGATTGACACTTTAGGTCCAAAACTCACAGGATATATAGGGAAGCTGGCTGATAGTTCTAGAACAATGACGTAATCCACTCGTCTGATTGGTGGACGATTATGTCGTCAGACAGAAATTTGATTGGTGGATCAAGATTAGAGACAGTGGTGACCAACTTCAAAATAAGTTAAAAATAACTGAAGAGGGAATTGGTTACCAAACCTCGAGACATAAACATTCTCAATCAAGTTAATTACACTTCGGTACACTAGGTGGCACTAGGTTCCACCGGTAGAGACATCTAGTAAAGATACATAGAACTGCTCTGCCATGAAAAGTTCCAGTAGTCACAGATAGATTGCACTGTTGTCACTGATGTGGTGGGAATTCAAACTCCAGTAGCTGTTTACTAATGTTACTATTCTTCTTCTTCTTCTTCTCCTACTTCTTCTTCTTCTTATTATTATTGGTGGATAATGGGAATTTATAAAAATAAGGGTCAGAGAGAGAGAGAGAGAGAGAGAGAGAGAGAGAGAGAGAATGAGGGAGATTGAGAGAAATAACGAAATTCAATGTCTGCTCTATGGAGAAGAAGTGGAAGAAGCGGATCTATTAAGAGTTTATAGGGCAACCGAAGAACTCAGAGTTAAATATGTGGGAAGTAAATATGAAATAAATAAAAAAAGAGAGATAATTCTATACAATTGTTAAAAACTGATGTAGTACAATGCTCACTTAAGTTAGCTATTGCTTGACTTATCGTATAGCAGTAGTTTTAATTAGTTTAATTTAGTTTAATTTGTATTTATTGAGTGAGAGGTGTTTAATTAAAACAGAATAGCAAGATTTTGTTTGTATTTTAAAGAGTATGTGGAAAAAGGAAATTAAAAACATCAAAACAAGTACAAACGAGAATAATGAACTTCTGCTATTTGCTTTACGTCGCACCGACACAGGTAGGTCTTATGGTGACGATGGGAGAGGAAAGATCTAGGAGTTGGAAGGAAGCGGCCATGGCCTTAATTAAGGTACAGCCCCAGCATTTGCCTGGTGTGAAAATGGGAAAGCACGGAAAACCATCTTTAGGGCTGCCGACGGTGAGATTCGAATCCACTATCTCCCGGATGCGAGCTCACAGCTACGCGCCCCTAACGGCACGGCCAACTCGCCTGGTACAGTAGAATAGTGAATATAATTACTGGTAGCTTAAATAGATTATCAAATGTAGTAATAGATAAATTGTTGTATGTTGCATGGTCTGCCTCTGTGGTGTAGTGGTTAGCGTGATCAGCTGCTACCCCCGGAGGCCCGGGTTCGATTACAGCCTTCTGCCACGAAGTTTGAAAACTGGTACGAGGGATGGAACAGGGTCCACGCAGCCTCAGGAGGTCAACTGAGTAGAGGTGGGTTCGATTCCAACCTCAGCCATCCTGGAAGTGGTTTCCCGTGGTTTCCCACTTCCCCTCCAGACAAATGCTGGGATGGTACCTAAATAAGGCCACGGCCGCTTCCTTCCCTCCTCCTTGCTTATTCCATCCAATCTTCCCATTCCCCATCAATGCCCCTGTTCAGCATAGCAGGCGAGGCCGCCTGGGCGAGGTACTGGTCATCCTCCTCAGTTGTATCCCCCGCCCCAAGTATGAAGCTCTAGGGCACTACCCTTGAGGGGGTAGAGGTGGGATCCCTCGCTGAATCCGAGGGAAAAACCGACCCTGTAGGGTAAACAGATTAAGAAGAAGAAGAATATTTTATACCGAGGAATACATGCACAGTGATTTGGCAATTAATCGGTTCATTATTTTAGTTTTAATATCTCTTTTGTCTCTAATGTTTCTGCATATTGGATCAAATTTGAGAATTTTATTAGGGAGAAATGGATTATGATTAGCTTCTTATTGTTTGGTACTTTATTACCAGAATGTGAAATCTTAGAATGCTGGGTTGTTGACGTTTTTGTCAAATCGAATTGGAGATGTGGCGCTGTTGATGGCTATTGTTTGAGAAATAAGATATGGGAGCTGGAATTATGTATATTATCTTGATTTTTATAAGTGTACCGGGCGGTACACCTCTACGACGCAAGTTCAAATCTTGCGCCAATTGAAACTCCTCTACAGGAGAAACCCTGAACTGTAACAACTGAATCAACTCTCCTGTTTATCAGAAGATGACACTGGGTGTTTTTGATTTGCTTTTGTTGATCAAGAAGTGTGGACATTCTCTAACAGGCGTCTCTACTAAAAAACTATGATAATGCACTCTGGTGCGAAGGAATGTACTTTCTTGGAGAAATTTGGTATTCATAAGTTTTGCCTTTACTAAATTTTGTTCTTTCATTTGGGGGTTGGCAATACTAAGCTTTCTTTCTAGAGATGGGGAATCTGATTCTTTTAGAAGAACCGATTCATTTGAACCGATTCACTAAAATGATTCGTTCATTTGATTCGTTCATTTAATTCGTTCATTCCAATACCGCGTGACGGAGAGCCGAAAGCGAAACCATGAACTCAGATGAACCATTCCATTATGTTCTTTATAACTGCTACTGCTTTACATGTTTACAGGTTACAAGAAGTGAAATGTTCAAGGTATAATAATAATAATTGATAGCATTTTAACAAGAGTAATATCCTTTTTAGAGGTTACAGTTGAGAAATGCTACACAACTGTCTGACTAATCCTTTCCAAACTTAAGTAGCTACCATTCGAAACTATACGAGAATCGAATTTGAAATTTATAGTATTTATGAACATTTTTGTGGCCATGTTTCACACGTTACTTCACAAGAACAAGAACGTGAGCGGGAACCTTGAAGTAAACTTAACCTAACATTTCGCAACGAGCTGAAAGTTGAGTGTAGCTTAAAGTTCCGAGAAGTGTGTGACTTGAAACTACGTGATAATTTCTTATTTACAAAATTTATTTTTTCCTGTAAGGTTAGGTTAGAGTATTTGACTTGTGGACAGGACTTTTAGTTCAGGTTAAATAAAAAATAACAGAGTCGTTCTTCACAAGTAGTCATTGATTCAAAAATGGTGGATACCCGATTTGGCGATATGAATCAGAACGAACGAGGAACCAAGGAACGAGTTGCGGCTGCCATCTCTCGATTCAGATTTCGATTCACAAACGAGTCGATTCATTTCGCTCACTGAATCATGATTCAGTCGTTCAGTGCAATGATTCGTTCATTTTGAATCACTCGTTCAGAATCTCCCCATCTCTATTTCTTTCCGCCTGTTTTGAATTTAACCAATCCTAAATTTCTGTAATTAATTTCCCACCAATTAGGTGTTTCTTCATCGATTTGTGTGTAACTTTCGCTGTTAACCAATAAACGTTTGTGGGCGGGTCTTAATCATTCATGAAAGGTCTCGAATTTTCCGCGAGGGTATAAAAACTGCTGATTTTCTTGTCTCCGCGCCTCTACAACTACATCTTGCTTAGTGTATAGAAGCATAGCAGGGGGCGGGTAGCGCCTCTTTCTTCGGGCAGCAGCTCTTCAACAAGGTAATGGCCGAATAACATCTTTCTTTCCTCTTTGCTCTTTGCTAGCTCAGCAGTTTAACTCGCGGGGAAGGTTCGAAACCTTTAATATGTAACCTATCTCTTTAAAATGTAAATCCCTTTTCAGTCTATGTAAAAACTACAAATTTCTTCAACTGCAAAGCGGGGATAGAGAGTGCCTTACCCTCTCGAGCTCCCCTTCATTTTGAAGTTGAGGTGACTACGTTTTCATAACCGTTTCTTCTCTTACTTATTGTATTAAAGTTTTCTCCATACGAGTCACCTCCCTTAGCTTGGGATTAGCCCCTGTGTAATCGGCCTAGCGCCACTTAGGTTTTAAAATGTGTTTTTAGGAGTGCTAATTCACGCCTCCATCCCTTTTGCGTTTTGGGCCATGTAAAATTAACCTTGTAATTGCCCACTAAGGCCCAGAAGATTGGGTACGAGATACCCATTTTTCCTTTACAAGTTATGCCTTGATGACAATTTAGTGTAATAGTCTGTTATTCCCCTTATAGGCTCGAAAGATCGAGAGCGGGTCAGCTCTTTATGGTGTTGTGGTAAAAGTGCCTTAGAGGGGCTTGAGATGTGAAGTTGGGAGCAAGTGCTCCATGTAATGAGGGGTTTTCTGCCCTTTGGTCATTTGTGGTTGTGAGCTGAGAGCTCAGACTTTGGGGCTCGTAGCGCAGAATTTGTAATATCCTCTTAACTTGTGCTTTCGTTTGTAAAGTTGCATTGTACCTGATTTTCCTTTGCTATTTTACCTAGTGAAAATTGTTAAATGTTGTTATCTGTTGAAAATATAACCTTTATTTAAATTTTAATTTCATCTTTAAGACTTGTAGTTAGACCCATTCCAGCCCGCACCTTCTTTCACCTCTGCCTTCCACGGATAACTCCGTAACAATAAGGATTCTTTTGCGAATTTGGTGCTTGTTTTGTTTTGATAGGCAGCGGTGACTTATATACGATACAATGCGGGAAAAATTGTTCATAAAATGCATGAAAAATAAACAGAACCATTTACATTCTCCCGTGTTAGCGGTGCAGTGCAATGGATTATAGACCTCCAGTGCAATTTAAACTCCTGCACGCTTCAAGAACTGGAGACTTTCGTTCCGAGAGACGTGGGTCTAACCACACGCTCAGCCCCTATGTTCAATAACACCAGTGTAATAAGTTGGCACAAACTTCCCAACTTACAGAGTGACGTTTAGTGGGCAAGTTACCTCGCTTGCAGGCAATATGTTGATGGATTGCTTGTTAAAGCATTCATAACTTACGAAAGGAGAGGTAGAACTAACATTCTAACCCATTTCTCTACTTTGTAATTTCCCACGAAATACACTCCTTACTTCATACAGCTTTGTTCCCAGAATAATGTCGTATTCTATCCTCCAGACTATCATTAGCAACGCCATTGAGTTAGAATAGCAATGATCACCTGATGAGTGAATGTCATTTCATCGCACGTCGTAACTGTCATTGTGATGGTGGTGATTGAAGGTAACAATCCTCTATTGACACTAATCGGAGAGAAAAAAACCGGAAGGGATACGACACTTCGAAAAATGAAGATATCATTCAAAGAAAGACAAGGGCCACGAAGGTCGTGAAGATGAAAGGCTCCCTGGGCCTCGTAACCTAATACAATCGGGTTCGGAGAAGAACAAGAGATGACCAAGTGAGGTCGGATAAGAATAGATGAGAGTGAGGAGCCTGGCACAAATAAGTGGAAGCAATGTCGGGAATCAGCTAAGGGCGCCGTGGTCCCAAGTGAAGACTCCCTCGGGCTCCTTTTAGTGGCCTCTTACTTTCTATAAATGCCGGGGCGACCCTGGAGGGAGCGTCAGTGTGAAGCGAGCAGTGGAGGCGACGGGACGTCACAACTAACTTAGTGAGAATGTGTAGATCACGTCCACAACACACCGGATAAGGAAGGCCACCCTCGTATCGGAGCGTGGGTGGAAAGGCACCGTAGTGTCAGGTTCCAAGTCGTCGTTTCTTAAAAAGTGGTTACAGGAGTTTCACCATTTCATATCGGATGGTCAAATTATATTCTCTGACGTTTGCAGCAAAGATGTGAGTCAAACTTGTTTTATATTTACCCCTAAGGAGTTATTATCAAGTTAGCAAAATAAACATGGCATATAATTGATGCCCATTGAAATACTAAAATTGAATCTGCATAAGAATACTTTAGAACCTACAGTATTTGAGAATCTACTTTAGGCAGTCAAAATAAAAAATAACCACCTAAAAATCTGAGGTCTAGTAATCACTATTGCATGTTTCTGTGCTGGTTAGAAGTGTAGTGTGTTCTCTGAATATGAAGAGAAACGTGTTGGAACAAACACAAACTCCCAGTCCATGAGCCAGAAGAATTAATTAGACGTGATTAAAATACCCCATCCGGCCGGGAATCGAGATCGGGACTTTCTGAACCGAATGACTGAACGTTGCCATTCAGCCAAGATCTCGGACAAAATGAAATCATTATTTAGTTTCATTATTTCCATCAATTTTAACATGCAGCTTTTGAAGTTTCAATCTTGCCGCCGGATGTTTAAGGCTGGGCCGCCAGATGCGCCACTGTCGACATGTCTCTCAGTTTAGTACGGGAGAATACGGAAGTGTCCAGTATTGTCTACAGTGTATTTGCTTACACTGACAGCTGTCCGTTTTGACTGACAATGCAGCGACCACACTGGATATTTTACTATGATCCTGAAGACTATACGCATGCGCGTGCAGATGACGTCATGGTTAATGCACAGATATCCCCATAAGCGAGGAGTACGGTAAGGTACAACTCTCAATCCAGAGATAGTATTACAGTTGACCACAAAGGTCTGCCACCTGCCTTATTACAGTCAGCCGCAGCCTCCCAGGAGTTACTACTACATTGCCATGCCGGAAGACTTCGCTAGTAATTCTGGACAAGTGCTTCTAATCGCTTTATATTGTGTGTGGAGAACTGTTTCTTCTTAATCTGTTTACCCTCCAGAGTCGGCTTTTCCCTCGGACTCAGCGAGGGATCCCACCTCTACCGCCTCAAGGGCACTGTCCTGGAGCTTCAGACTCTGGACCGGGAAAACAACTGGAGAGGATGACCAGTACCTCGCCCCGGCAGCATTACCTACTATGCTGAACAGGGGCCTTGCGGGGGGAAGGGAAGATTGGAAGGAATAGACAAGGAAGAGGGAAGGAAGCGGCCGTGGCCTTAAATTAGGTACCATCCCGGCATTTGCCTGGAGGAGAAGTGGGAAACCACGGAAAACCACTTGCAGGAATGCTGAGGTGAGAATCGAACCCCTCTCTACTCAGTTGACCTCCCGAAGCTGAGTTGACCCCGTTCCAGCCCTCGTACCACTTTTCAAATTTCGTGGCAGAGCCGGGAATAGAACCCGGGCCTCCGGGGGTGGCAGCAAATCACACTAACCACTACACCACAGAGGTGAAATTAATTTGAGTACCGGTAAATATGGTCGCACAATTTCTTTATGCTTCTCGTCATACCTTGGTGAACTTCGTGCTATGCAAAAGCGTCGGCGGATGCAGATTGGCCTACAGGTGGCTATGGGTGGTCCGTGGTCCGACAGCTCTGCATTCCGACCGGCCAACCGAGCAGAGGAGGGGTAAGTACGGCTCTACCGAGGCTCTACGCCTGTGTATTCGGGAGGCAGTGAGGGGCTGGTCCCCACTGTCAGCTGCGCTGATAATGGTTCTCCTGCACTAAGACGAATATCGGGACAGTTCCTTTTACAGCCCCTCTCATCTTCTCCTGGCTTGACAGCAGACTCGCTTTATCCCGCCCGGATACGGAATTAAAACATTTCAGTAGTTGCGGTAGCAATCTATATATTAAACAAATTTATGAAAACTAAAGTCAGTAAGTCCGGCCATTCTATCAGCTCGATTTCCTTCATTTCTTTAACTGGGTGGTATTAATGCACAGATTTGTCATCAGGTACTATAAATCACTTAACTTCCGCCTTCCTCAAATAATTTGATTTTTTCAATTTTTGTCTCTTTGAAGCAATCATATCTAATTGAGGTACGCAGCTCGTTTCGCTCTAAAACACTCAGTGGATCAAGCGATTCCTTTTCAGATAATAACTACTTAAATTGGTAGATTCTGAGAAAAGTTATGAGTATATTTGTATCCATGACGAAGATCTTTGGAGGACTTTTCAACAGTTCGGCGCGTAGTGCTGTTCCAAGGAACGTTTAATTCAATTTCTTTGTGTGATGTATTTTCAAGTGTTTTGTTGACATAATATTACATTCTGTCACCGCAGCAGATCATGTGCTTTATTTCATTAACTCGAAACTTTGCAAATACATCCGTGAGGATAGTAACGAACACCATACATTGTACATTGCGGGCGGAGCCAGCGGGAAACTGCTAGTAATAATTTTAATTCTGCTCTACACTCACAGGCCGCCCCATGGTGTAGGGATAGCGTGCCTGCCACTTACCCGGAGGCCCAGGGTTCGATTCCCGGCCAGGTCAGGGATTTTTACCTGGACCTGAGGGCTGGTTCGAGGTCCACTCAGCTTACGTTATTAGAATTGAGCAGCTATCTGACGGTGAGATAGCGGCCTCGGTCTACAAAGCCAAGAATAACGGCCGAGAGAATTCGTCGTGCTGACCACACGACATCTCGTAATCTGCAGGCTTTCGCGCTGAGCAGCGGACGCTTGGTAGGTCAAGGCCCTTCAGGGGCTGTAGTGCCAGAGGGTTTGGTTTGTTTTCTTGTACACACACAGATTAATCTCAGATAAATTGGATCCTCGGATATAGGGGTTATGCCATATTATGAGTAGAGAAGGAGCCGCTCAAAGAATTATTAGTGAAATTATTTCTTCTCCTTCTTAATCTGTTTACCCTCCAGGGTCGGTTTTTCCCTCGGACTCAGCGAGGGATCGCGCCTCTACTGTCTCAAGGGCAGTGTCCTGGAGTTTCAAATTCTGGGTTGGGGATACAACTGGACAAGATGACCAGTACCTCGCCCAGGCGGCCTCACCTACTATGCTGAACAGGGGCCTTGCCGGGGGATGGGAAGACTGGAAGGGATAGACAAGGAAGAGGGAAGGAAGCGGCCGTGGCCTTAAGTTAGGTACCATCCCGGCATTTGCTTGGAGGATAAGTGAGAAGCCACGTATAACCACTTCCAGGATGGCTGAGGTGGGAATCGAACCCACCTCTACTCAGTTGACCTCTCGAGGCTGAGTGGACTCCGTTCCAGCCTTCGTACCACGTTTCATATTTCGTGGTCGAGCCGGGAATTGAACCTGGGCCTCCGGGGGTGGCAGCTAATCACGCTAACCACTACACCTTAGAGACGGACAGCGAAATGATATAATATGTTATATTTTCACCGATGTTCATTATACTTTCGTACATTTGAGACGTGAACCAAAATGTTGTGAACCTCCTGAAAATGTTATCACGAGCCACCACTCACAGGGAGGAATTACACACCTGGTATCCGTATTTCGACATCATTATTAATCCATGAAATATTAAGAGGAATTTGCATGCTGTTAACTGAACTTCGTATAGCAGTCGAAAATGATAACATTTTTGTATTTTCGCAGTAATACTACATTGCTGTGCAAAAATTAAGGACGAAAGTAAGCTTTGCATGTTGGGTCACTGCCAAGTAACGCAGCTCCATGAAACTTGAACCATACAGAGGAAGAACTGCTACAGTATGGTACGGTAGGCAACTGAAAGGCATATGCGATGAGACTTTTAGAAATGGCACTTTCATACTCAGACAATAAATTACACCTAAGTCAGTGCGACTCATGATGGTCCCCGGGACATCACAAAAGAAGGGACATGGTTCTTAAAAGGGTGTGTGATCACCACGGATAGCGATGCATGCTCTTGCAACATGTTCCCCTGCTGGCCACAAGATTGGTAACGAGTCCTCCACCAGCTGGACGGTCGTTGGTGCATGTGGACGTACTGCAATACCTGCTCGATGGGAACGGGCAATATCCTCTCGTTCCGGGAGCTACTCCACCTGCGCTGTTCGATGCGGTCGTGCATTGGCATCCATAAAAATGAAGTCAGAGCCGAATGCACCCCTGAACAGACCACATGGGGAAGGAGTACACTGTCACGATAACGTTGACCGATGAGTGTACCACGTTCAAAAATGTTGAGGTCGGTACGCACATGTAACATTATGTCTCCCCACACCATAACACTTGGATCACCAAAATGATCGTGTTCGACGATGTTCCTACGAGAGTAGGTCTAGAATCACTACTCAAACTGAATCTGCTCTCTCTGTGAAGTGCACGCGACCCCTGTCCTCGTCGGTCCAGACCTGATGCTCTTGGCACCATCACAAACGGTGCCGCTGATGTGCGGGTGTCAACGGAACACAGCGTAATGGTCGTCGGGCAAACAGACCACCCCCATGCAGTCGCCGGGGAGCGTGAAACTGGATGCCTCGCAGCCCTGTTAAATTTAGTTGCAATTCCACCCCCTGTTTGACATGAGACTCTCCTTGCCTGTTGCGCAATGTAGCTGTCATCTGCTGCTGTAGTTGACCGTGGTAGAACCCCTCCCGTCCTGCGGGTAGCAGTACGTGTGGTTCGGAATGTTCTCCATGCACGAGAAACAATGCCAAACTCTTGAGCTACACTCGTTACACCTCGTTCTTCTTCCAGTTTCCTGATGATTGTTGCCCGTGTGAAGTCATCCAAATGTTGTCTCGGCCATGTTGTAGTGAATTACACCACCACAGTGCACCGTAACAGCTCGCTGATTGACTCACACTGTCTTCAACTGCCTCGTTTTGTGGGGCCAGACCCATTTGGTGCTATAGTCGTGCTGACCTCACGCCAGGTTTCTATGCACGCGTGGAAGACCTCTGACAACATGTTACCGCTCTTTCATTCATTTCAACAGAGTAGTTAATAAGTTATGTTACTAATTTGTCTCATCAGTGTATATGAGGAGAATACTTAGGAAAGTTTTGGGACCTCAACAGAATAAAGACATTTGGATGAAGAGAAAATATTACAGACGCAATTGAAAGACGAATACCACACTTTCACAAAATGAACAACGACAGGCTAACTAGGGTGGTTCATGATTATATCTGCGAATTAATACACACCACAGGCTGGCTGGAAGAGACACGAAGGGATCTACAAAGACTGAAGATCAGATATGACATCATTCTACATCCAGATGCCCCAACAAACTTCACTCGCCCCCTGTGCCGCACCTGCGGCATACTCACACCGATGCAAACGCCGCCATATACCTCTCCAAAACCAACCTGAGTTCATTGCCCTTATTCACACCATATATATACCCACATCACACACCCGTTCCCTTTTTCCACTACCCTCGGTTGTGAAGATAACATCCGCTTCTTAACTCTTTCCCTACTCAGTATCCATCCATACAACAAATCTTCCGTTCTCAACCACTTGCAAGCTGCGGCAAGCCAACATATGCTATCAGTAAATCTGTCAGTGTCAGAAGAGCAAATCTATTTCATAATTCTAATTCAACTGTGTACTCCTAGGCGTAGGATACAATTAAAGAACTACCAGCATACTTCTGATACCAGTAGAATTTAAGTAAAATAGAACAAAAATAAAACAAAGTTCCTTGCTACAACTGTGTGCACAAAAAACACTTCCTTCATGTAAAAGAAATGATAATAAAAGATGCAATAAAGAGGTTGTAATCGCCTAGGCAAGAGGCCAAACCTCCTCCTAAGTCCTCTTTCATCACATTCT